>NW_026974226.1:0-91214 GCF_037042905.1 Lytechinus pictus | reverse complement strand
TTTTAATGATATTGGGGGAAACACACTTTATTATCTGTTTGTACTGAAATTAAAATAAGGAGTTTAGCCGGGTTTTTTCAGGTAGCAAAATCTGACTAAAGAGCGACCTGGATAATTAGGGGCGGAGGCCGTCTTTTATCTCTTTTTTTTCTTCAATTCTTTCTTTTTTTATGCTACTCATTCTCTCCCCCCCCCCCATTTCTCTTCCTACCTCACCCCATCCCAAGTATATCTACAGCCGTTCGATCGATTGAAAGAAATTAAGACTTTGCATAAGAAGTAATGATTTATATCTATATCATTGTCGTTTATTTCCTTTGGACGCACGTGATACATACATATTGGTATTGCTGCCGTGTTATTCCTAGCTTATGATCAAAACGTAGTCTACCAATGTTAGAGCACAGCGATACATGATTAATATTTTTTCTTCTTTATTGGTCACGAAAAATAAAACCGGCATTTTTTGGCACCTTGTTGCTATGTAATAGCACCTCTTTGGCTACTCACATGTCATTCTCACTCTGTATATAAGGCAATGGTAATTTGATACTATATGATGATAATGTAAGTATGAAAAGATTAGATTTATAGTAATTCCTAAATTGATTTATATTATTATAGTACTGATTATCATCATTCATCTACTTTAAATCAACAACATTCTTTCTTGATCATGTGGTGGCTCTGAAAAGAGCCGTTATTTCTAGCCATAACCGTAGGGTTAGACTAGCCGCCAAAACCGTACAGGGTGCGGCCCTGCCTTTTCAGTGCATAGACCACGTCCATGGCTGTGACAGTCTTCCGCTTGGCGTGCTCACAGTAGGTGACGGCATCACGGATGACATTCTCCAAGAAGACTTTCAGTACACCGCGTGTCTCTTCGTAGATGAGACCAGAGATTCTTTTGACTCCACCTCTTCTTGCTAGACGGCGGATAGCAGGCTTCGTGATACCTTGGATGTTGTCTCGTAGAACCTTGCGATGACGCTTGGCACCACCCTTTCCAAGACCCTTTCCTCCTTTTCCGCGACCTGACATCTTGATTTATGAGAGCTAGTTGTGTACGATACTGAAGACTGGATGTTACGCTGAGCGAATGAGGTAATTTGCGAGAACAGCGGCTATTGTGGTCAGATTGCGGACGTGGGTGACGAAACTCGTCACCGCGCCGACCCGGCGGCGAATGGCACTCACGTCAGAGCGCCCCCTTGTGCCGACGCCGATATGATTTCTGAAAGAGTCCCTCCCCCCCCCCCGCCCTGAAAACGCACGGAATAATGACCCTTAGGAAAAAAACAAAATGCATAATTCTCGGAAGATATTGTCAATAGTACTCAAATATAAGGCAACATCTTAAATTTCATCAATAATACCGATCTCCCTCTCCAGTTCATTTTCTTTGCATTATTTATTTCTTACGTTTTCTTCCTTTCTCTTCGTGTTATTTTTTTTTCCACGATATATGTTAACTTCATATATAATTAGTTTCATATACATTTTTATACCTTATATGTCATTCACATCCCGCCCCCTTGTTCCTCCTTCTTATAATATGATAATAGTGTCCAATTACCTAGCCATTTAATAAATATATAATCTTCATTCTTTAATTTTTTTGCATTAGAATCCGACTTATACCAGTGCGAGTGGTCACAGAATTGGTTCATACTATAAATAATGTTTATTATCATTATTATTTTTGTTGTTATTATTACTGTTATTATTATTTCATTAAGACAAGTATTCTTTCATGGAAATGTGGTGGCTCTGAAAAGAGCCGTTTGGTTGGCACTGGAAAGTGGCTATCCAGAAATCACTTGGATTTCTTTGTCACCTTCTTTGCCGCGGGTTTCTTGGGGTTCGAAGCCTTTGGTTTCTTGGCTACCGCCTTCTTGGTCGCCTTCTTGGGTGTCGATTTCTTGGCAGGGACTTTCTTCTTTGGTGTCTTTTTCTTCTCTTTCTTCTCAGTAGTCTTCTTCACTGGCTTCTTCACTTTCTTTGGTGCTGCCTTTGCCTTCTTAGCGGCGGCTGCCTTCTGCTTTTTCTCCTTCTGGGCTGCAGCTTTCGCCTTGGCCTTCTCCTTCTCTTTCTCCTTCTTGACCTTCTCCTTTTCCTTCTTGGCCTTCTCCACTGCCTGTGCCTTGGCTGCTTGCACATTCAACTTGAATGACCCCGAAGCACCTTTACCCTTCGTCTGCGTAAGTTTGCCCTTCACCACACCAGCCTTCAGAGCCCTCTTGATGAATATGAGCTGTCGGTCCATCTGGACATCGAAGTTCTGCTCGATGTACTTCTTGATTGCCTGCAGCGAAGATCCATTCCGCTCCTTCAGTTCGGTGATTGCTGTCATAACCATCTCAGCAGCAGGCGGATGGGTCGCTGGTTTCTTCTTAGGAGCATTCTTGGTGTCCTTCTCAGCCATTTTGGTATACGTCTGTACAGTTGCGGCGTGAACAAAACAAGTGCCCGCCTCACCGCGAAATGATCATTATACGTCATGGTTGCGTACGTGGTAGGAAACCTCCCCAGCCTGCCCGCCCCACTACTGTGTTGCCCATTTTACTAGGGCTTCTGCTAACATGAGTAGATTCTTCTTCCTCTTCCCTTTTCCCTGTTCTTCCTCTTCCTATTATTCTTCTTCTACTTATTATTACCAAATACCCCTCCCGTTATTTTCCTTTTCGAAGGCAATTTGTAACGATATTTCTATATCATTATTATTTTTTACAGATTTTTCGCCCATAAACATGCACATGTCCTTTTATATTCGTCCGCATGCTATCATTGATAAAACATTTAAAAAATCTTTGTTCGGTATTACCATCATGGCGTAGTAAATACAGCCACTGATTTTAATGCCAGAACACCGAGACTAGGAAAAACTCGCCACAAGGGGGCGTTGGTCGACATCAAGAATGTGTGACATTTACTGTAATCTGAATGATTGAAGAAACTTTGGCACTCGTTATGACGATAGTTTAGGACTTCCTGAGTTTGACATACCACTACTACTACTACTACTACTACTACTACTACTACTACTATTACTACTCTTACTACTACTACTACTACTACTACTCTTACTACTATTACTACTACTACTCTTACTACTACTACTACTACTCTTACTACTACTACTACTACTACTACTACTTCTTCTTCTTCTACGTCTATGCATATTATTCCTTCCAGCGCACCCCCGTTATTTGAAATTTCATGTTACTAAATTGTTAGGAATTCTATTCAAATTAACATGTTGAGCCTCCCTGAACTCAATTTAGTTATTTGACATCATTTATCTTCTAAATTATTTGTCAGTATTCATTTGAAATCCTTAAAATGACTGGACATAATTCATCTTTCTTATCAGTCACATCATGTACCTTATCTGTATAGAGTTAGTGAGAGAGAAAGAGGGATGGATACCAATGAAAAAAAAAACAATTCTTTCGTGAATATTTGGTGGCCCTGATAAGGGCCGTTGAAATGGGGGTTCGCCGAGGCAAACTAGCTTGATTTAGCGGTTTTCTTTGGAAGCAACACGGCTTGGATGTTTGGCAGTACGCCACCTTGTGCGATTGTCACACCACCCAAGAGTTTGTTCAGTTCCTCGTCGTTGCGTACGGCGAGCTGAAGGTGACGAGGGATGATCCTAGACTTCTTGTTGTCACGAGCAGCATTACCGGCGAGTTCCAAGATTTCGGCAGTCAGGTACTCCAGTACTGCAGCCATGTAGACGGGTGCTCCAGCGCCTACCCTCTGTGCATAGCTGCCCTTTCGAAGAAATCGGTGAACACGTCCCACTGGGAACTGAAGACCAGCACGGGATGAGCGAGTCTTTGCCTTGGTTCGGGCCTTTCCACTCTTTCCTCTTCCAGACATGATGTTTTACTGATGAGATGAACCGATAGCGAGTTGAAGATCAGACAGGAGCAGTGTGCATTCGTGTAATGACTCCTCAGCGCTTTTTTCTGCCTTTTTATACGCGATGTGGCGTTCGCATTTACCGCCGGGGTATTGCGACTATTGTCCAATCAACGGTTCGCTGACCGCCGTCGCCAGTCCGGCCTCTGAAACAAAAATCAATATTTGTGACTGCTGCCATCTTGCGGCGAATCCTTCTCATCTGTTTACTATCCCTAACCCTACCTTTTCCTGTGCACCATTTATTTCATTTTCTTGAAAAAATTATAATGACGTGCACACCAAAATTTATTATGATCCCTCAAATAATCGAACACACAACTCAGTTTTGGAAGCTCGTGGTGTACTGTGTGGCAATATGGCTGCATGATATACCTACCTGAACAAAATACGATACAATAACGAATACATGAATCTATTTTGACTTTATATTTCATTAACAGAATAGCAAGTGAATTCTTATTCAAATAAAATTACAAAGAGATCTACTTGAAAAAAGTATGTACCCCTGGAATATATTTATTAGAACAAGTATACCAACTAACTTATATAAATCCTACTTTCAAAATCATCAAACAACCGAAAGCGAAGGCTTGTGATTCCACGTTTGTTTTATATATTAAAAATAATAAAAATGATAAAGACTGCGTGTATATACTGTTATGGTGATTTTATCAGTAATTTATTTATTTCCTATATATTTTTTTGTATTTCAATAGGAAAGAGGGAGGAGGATGTCATGGTACAAGATAAGGACAAGCAGTGACAGTGGCATGTGACATACGCACTCACTCTTCATGCGACTACAGGTAATTACCCCCCCCCCCTCACAACCACTATTTTGATCAAAGTTATATGTATGATGTACATTATATCTATTTAATATTTCAATTACCCCAGGGATTCATTATTTTTACCAATTATTCATATATACTGCATATAATATCAGTGATTCTTTCGTGATGTTATGGTGGCTCTGAAAAGAGCCGTTTGGTTATATGCCCTACAGGCTGTAGTGCATTGGCGCTCTAGGCGCGTTCTCCACGGATTCGACGGGCCAGCTGGATATCTTTCGGCATGATGGTAACCCTCTTAGCATGGATGGCGCACAGGTTGGTGTCTTCAAATAGCCCGACCAGATAGGCTTCGCTAGCTTCTTGAAGGGCCATCACGGCGGAACTCTGGAAGCGGAGCTCTGTTTTGAAGTCCTGGGCAATCTCCCTCACTAGACGCTGGAATGGGAGTTTTCGGATCAGAAGCTCGGTGCTCTTCTGGTAGCGGCGAATCTCTCTCAGGGCGACAGTTCCAGGCCTGTACCTATGTGGCTTTTTAACTCCCCCGGTGGCTGGGGCACTCTTCCTGGCCGCCTTGGTTGCCAACTGCTTTCTGGGAGCCTTCCCTCCGGTAGATTTGCGAGCCGTCTGCTTGGTGCGTGCCATGGTTGGTTACTTGTCTGATGGTAAGTCTGCGAATCGAACGTAGAAGACGAGATGAGTGACTGCCGCTGAAAATATGACCGCTATTTATAAGAGCTCCGAGAGATCCCAAACCCAACGGCACCGTCCGCAGAGCTCTCGTGATTGGTCAGTTGTGTTGCTCTATTGTCATAACGCGCGAAGCGTGGTATGGTGGTGGCGCTGTGCACAACGGCACTGCGTGAGTAAAGGCACCAAAGGGGTGACGAATTTCACTACGGTAATAGTAAACTAAATTCACGGGGCGACCGATTCTGGATGGTTTTTTTTTTGAGAAGGTAACAACATGTAAGAAACTAGGGAACGGGGACATCATGAGTCAATGAAAAATCAAGACCCCGGTCTTGTCAATAACATACGCAAATTAAATGCTAATTTGGATTTGCTTTGCATCCCGTATCTCCGTCTTTATACCCCCCCCCCATTCAGTATTCATTTTTCAGTATTCATTTATAGCATGCTATAGCATGCATGCATGCATTCTCAAACGCATAATCATTCATGATCATTCCTTATCATCGGCACCTTTCCCAGTACACACGAACTTGATTTTCACAACAGATTCATTTTCATCTGTCATATTTTCTTACATTTTACTCTATTATTATTACTTACAATTTCATTCGTTTAATTTATTCGACCGTTCATTCATATGCTTATTTATTCCTTCATACTACATAATGCATTCTTTCTTGAATATTTGTGTGGCCCTGAAAAGGGCCGTTGTTTGTACATGAAGAGTAGAACTCCCTCTATTTAGATGTGGTATACTTCGTCACCGCTTTGGTGCCCTCACTCACGGCGTGCTTAGCAAGCTCCCCTGGAAGAAGAAGGCGCACGGCGGTCTGTATCTCACGACTGCTGATGGTAGATTTCTTGTTGTATTGGGCCAGCCGAGAAGATTCGCCGGCAATCCGCTCGAAGATGTCGTTGACGAAGCTGTTCATGATCGTCATGGCCCGGCTAGAAATTCCGGTATCAGGGTGAACCTGCTTAAGGACTTTGTAGATGTAGATTCCGTAGCTCTCCTTCCTTTTCCTGTGCCTCTTCTTGCCACCGCTGGGCCGGGGGGCCTTGACTGCTTTCTTGGAACCTTTCTTGGCAACTTGACCTGTTGGAGCCATGATGAATGTAAGCTGGTATGTGAAGAATGTAACGAAGCGTGTGCACCGATTAGATATTCGATTGCTAATGCGATTGGCCCGTCCCAATCGCCCTATTTATACACCGCGTCCGGGTCCGGTGCGGCGCGGTCCGTATGCAAATGAGCCCGGTCTTTCATTGGCCAATGGGCGCCTGTACTGCCCCTGGTCGAGAGATGGCGACAAAGTGTTATTATGCAATGAGTGTGGTGATTTTATCTTATTATTTTTGTATGACCGGCAAACTTATTATTTTTGGGATCAGTGAAAACTCTTTTGAAAATTAATAATAGTATTTTCAACGAGATATTATTCAGGACAACATCCCAGTTTGTTGTTAAGCACGATATCATAATAGATACATGCTGAGCGAAGTATGCTTTTAAATTAATATCCACGTAGGAAAGTGACGACCTGATGTGATGTAGTACTGACGAAAAATGGCGATATGTCGTTACAGCTTGTACAATAATATTATTATCAGGTCGAATGAAAATAATCCCCCTTTCCTGGTGAATTTTCAAAAAATAAAACCTCGTTTTTAAGTGAGGGTAATGAAAATTGAATATTGTGATATTTTCTTCAGTTTTACTCATTAATTTTTTTTTCATCAGGACATAGGAAAATGCCTTCATGTGAACCAGTCAAAATAGAAATTTATGTATTTTTAAATGCACCTCGATAAATATCAATTCATTTCTCTATTACAGTCTAAACCCTTCGTGAAAATGTCATGCTTTTAATGATATTGGGGGAAACACACTTTATTATCTGTTTGTACTGAAATTAAAATAAGGAGTTTAGCCGGGTTTTTTCAGGTAGCAAAATCTGACTAAAGAGCGACCTGGATAATTAGGGGCGGAGGCCGTCTTTTATCTCTTTTTTTTCTTCAATTCTTTCTTTTTTTATGCTACTCATTCTCTCCCCCCCCCCCATTTCTCTTCCTACCTCACCCCATCCCAAGTATATCTACAGCCGTTCGATCGATTGAAAGAAATTAAGACTTTGCATAAGAAGTAATGATTTATATCTATATCATTGTCGTTTATTTCCTTTGGACGCACGTGATACATACATATTGGTATTGCTGCCGTGTTATTCCTAGCTTATGATCAAAACGTAGTCTACCAATGTTAGAGCACAGCGATACATGATTAATATTTTTTCTTCTTTATTGGTCACGAAAAATAAAACCGGCATTTTTTGGCACCTTGTTGCTATGTAATAGCACCTCTTTGGCTACTCACATGTCATTCTCACTCTGTATATAAGGCAATGGTAATTTGATACTATATGATGATAATGTAAGTATGAAAAGATTAGATTTATAGTAATTCCTAAATTGATTTATATTATTATAGTACTGATTATCATCATTCATCTACTTTAAATCAACAACATTCTTTCTTGATCATGTGGTGGCTCTGAAAAGAGCCGTTATTTCTAGCCATAACCGTAGGGTTAGACTAGCCGCCAAAACCGTACAGGGTGCGGCCCTGCCTTTTCAGTGCATAGACCACGTCCATGGCTGTGACAGTCTTCCGCTTGGCGTGCTCACAGTAGGTGACGGCATCACGGATGACATTCTCCAAGAAGACTTTCAGTACACCGCGTGTCTCTTCGTAGATGAGACCAGAGATTCTTTTGACTCCACCTCTTCTTGCTAGACGGCGGATAGCAGGCTTCGTGATACCTTGGATGTTGTCTCGTAGAACCTTGCGATGACGCTTGGCACCACCCTTTCCAAGACCCTTTCCTCCTTTTCCGCGACCTGACATCTTGATTTATGAGAGCTAGTTGTGTACGATACTGAAGACTGGATGTTACGCTGAGCGAATGAGGTAATTTGCGAGAACAGCGGCTATTGTGGTCAGATTGCGGACGTGGGTGACGAAACTCGTCACCGCGCCGACCCGGCGGCGAATGGCACTCACGTCAGAGCGCCCCCTTGTGCCGACGCCGATATGATTTCTGAAAGAGTCCCTCCCCCCCCCCCGCCCTGAAAACGCACGGAATAATGACCCTTAGGAAAAAACAAAATGCATAATTCTCGGAAGATATTGTCAATAGTACTCAAATATAAGGCAACATCTTAAATTTCATCAATAATACCGATCTCCCTCTCCAGTTCATTTTCTTTGCATTATTTATTTCTTACGTTTTCTTCCTTTCTCTTCGTGTTATTTTTTTTTCCACGATATATGTTAACTTCATATATAATTAGTTTCATATACATTTTTATACCTTATATGTCATTCACATCCCGCCCCCTTGTTCCTCCTTCTTATAATATGATAATAGTGTCCAATTACCTAGCCATTTAATAAATATATAATCTTCATTCTTTAATTTTTTTGCATTAGAATCCGACTTATACCAGTGCGAGTGGTCACAGAATTGGTTCATACTATAAATAATGTTTATTATCATTATTATTTTTGTTGTTATTATTACTGTTATTATTATTTCATTAAGACAAGTATTCTTTCATGGAAATGTGGTGGCTCTGAAAAGAGCCGTTTGGTTGGCACTGGAAAGTGGCTATCCAGAAATCACTTGGATTTCTTTGTCACCTTCTTTGCCGCGGGTTTCTTGGGGTTCGAAGCCTTTGGTTTCTTGGCTACCGCCTTCTTGGTCGCCTTCTTGGGTGTCGATTTCTTGGCAGGGACTTTCTTCTTTGGTGTCTTTTTCTTCTCTTTCTTCTCAGTAGTCTTCTTCACTGGCTTCTTCACTTTCTTTGGTGCTGCCTTTGCCTTCTTAGCGGCGGCTGCCTTCTGCTTTTTCTCCTTCTGGGCTGCAGCTTTCGCCTTGGCCTTCTCCTTCTCTTTCTCCTTCTTGACCTTCTCCTTTTCCTTCTTGGCCTTCTCCACTGCCTGTGCCTTGGCTGCTTGCACATTCAACTTGAATGACCCCGAAGCACCTTTACCCTTCGTCTGCGTAAGTTTGCCCTTCACCACACCAGCCTTCAGAGCCCTCTTGATGAATATGAGCTGTCGGTCCATCTGGACATCGAAGTTCTGCTCGATGTACTTCTTGATTGCCTGCAGCGAAGATCCATTCCGCTCCTTCAGTTCGGTGATTGCTGTCATAACCATCTCAGCAGCAGGCGGATGGGTCGCTGGTTTCTTCTTAGGAGCATTCTTGGTGTCCTTCTCAGCCATTTTGGTATACGTCTGTACAGTTGCGGCGTGAACAAAACAAGTGCCCGCCTCACCGCGAAATGATCATTATACGTCATGGTTGCGTACGTGGTAGGAAACCTCCCCAGCCTGCCCGCCCCACTACTGTGTTGCCCATTTTACTAGGGCTTCTGCTAACATGAGTAGATTCTTCTTCCTCTTCCCTTTTCCCTGTTCTTCCTCTTCCTATTATTCTTCTTCTACTTATTATTACCAAATACCCCTCCCGTTATTTTCCTTTTCGAAGGCAATTTGTAACGATATTTCTATATCATTATTATTTTTTACAGATTTTTCGCCCATAAACATGCACATGTCCTTTTATATTCGTCCGCATGCTATCATTGATAAAACATTTAAAAAATCTTTGTTCGGTATTACCATCATGGCGTAGTAAATACAGCCACTGATTTTAATGCCAGAACACCGAGACTAGGAAAAACTCGCCACAAGGGGGCGTTGGTCGACATCAAGAATGTGTGACATTTACTGTAATCTGAATGATTGAAGAAACTTTGGCACTCGTTATGACGATAGTTTAGGACTTCCTGAGTTTGACATACCACTACTACTACTACTACTACTACTACTACTCTACTACTATTACTACTCTTACTACTACTACTACTACTACTACTCTTACTACTATTACTACTACTACTCTTACTACTACTACTACTACTCTTACTACTACTACTACTACTACTACTACTTCTTCTTCTTCTACGTCTATGCATATTATTCCTTCCAGCGCACCCCCGTTATTTGAAATTTCATGTTACTAAATTGTTAGGAATTCTATTCAAATTAACATGTTGAGCCTCCCTGAACTCAATTTAGTTATTTGACATCATTTATCTTCTAAATTATTTGTCAGTATTCATTTGAAATCCTTAAAATGACTGGACATAATTCATCTTTCTTATCAGTCACATCATGTACCTTATCTGTATAGAGTTAGTGAGAGAGAAAGAGGGATGGATACCAATGAAAAAAAAAACAATTCTTTCGTGAATATTTGGTGGCCCTGATAAGGGCCGTTGAAATGGGGGTTCGCCGAGGCAAACTAGCTTGATTTAGCGGTTTTCTTTGGAAGCAACACGGCTTGGATGTTTGGCAGTACGCCACCTTGTGCGATTGTCACACCACCCAAGAGTTTGTTCAGTTCCTCGTCGTTGCGTACGGCGAGCTGAAGGTGACGAGGGATGATCCTAGACTTCTTGTTGTCACGAGCAGCATTACCGGCGAGTTCCAAGATTTCGGCAGTCAGGTACTCCAGTACTGCAGCCATGTAGACGGGTGCTCCAGCGCCTACCCTCTGTGCATAGCTGCCCTTTCGAAGAAATCGGTGAACACGTCCCACTGGGAACTGAAGACCAGCACGGGATGAGCGAGTCTTTGCCTTGGTTCGGGCCTTTCCACTCTTTCCTCTTCCAGACATGATGTTTTACTGATGAGATGAACCGATAGCGAGTTGAAGATCAGACAGGAGCAGTGTGCATTCGTGTAATGACTCCTCAGCGCTTTTTTCTGCCTTTTTATACGCGATGTGGCGTTCGCATTTACCGCCGGGGTATTGCGACTATTGTCCAATCAACGGTTCGCTGACCGCCGTCGCCAGTCCGGCCTCTGAAACAAAAATCAATATTTGTGACTGCTGCCATCTTGCGGCGAATCCTTCTCATCTGTTTACTATCCCTAACCCTACCTTTTCCTGTGCACCATTTATTTCATTTTCTTGAAAAAATTATAATGACGTGCACACCAAAATTTATTATGATCCCTCAAATAATCGAACACACAACTCAGTTTTGGAAGCTCGTGGTGTACTGTGTGGCAATATGGCTGCATGATATACCTACCTGAACAAAATACGATACAATAACGAATACATGAATCTATTTTGACTTTATATTTCATTAACAGAATAGCAAGTGAATTCTTATTCAAATAAAATTACAAAGAGATCTACTTGAAAAAAGTATGTACCCCTGGAATATATTTATTAGAACAAGTATACCAACTAACTTATATAAATCCTACTTTCAAAATCATCAAACAACCGAAAGCGAAGGCTTGTGATTCCACGTTTGTTTTATATATTAAAAATAATAAAAATGATAAAGACTGCGTGTATATACTGTTATGGTGATTTTATCAGTAATTTATTTATTTCCTATATATTTTTTTGTATTTCAATAGGAAAGAGGGAGGAGGATGTCATGGTACAAGATAAGGACAAGCAGTGACAGTGGCATGTGACATACGCACTCACTCTTCATGCGACTACAGGTAATTACCCCCCCCCCCCTCACAACCACTATTTTGATCAAAGTTATATGTATGATGTACATTATATCTATTTAATATTTCAATTACCCCAGGGATTCATTATTTTTACCAATTATTCATATATACTGCATATAATATCAGTGATTCTTTCGTGATGTTATGGTGGCTCTGAAAAGAGCCGTTTGGTTATATGCCCTACAGGCTGTAGTGCATTGGCGCTCTAGGCGCGTTCTCCACGGATTCGACGGGCCAGCTGGATATCTTTCGGCATGATGGTAACCCTCTTAGCATGGATGGCGCACAGGTTGGTGTCTTCAAATAGCCCGACCAGATAGGCTTCGCTAGCTTCTTGAAGGGCCATCACGGCGGAACTCTGGAAGCGGAGCTCTGTTTTGAAGTCCTGGGCAATCTCCCTCACTAGACGCTGGAATGGGAGTTTTCGGATCAGAAGCTCGGTGCTCTTCTGGTAGCGGCGAATCTCTCTCAGGGCGACAGTTCCAGGCCTGTACCTATGTGGCTTTTTAACTCCCCCGGTGGCTGGGGCACTCTTCCTGGCCGCCTTGGTTGCCAACTGCTTTCTGGGAGCCTTCCCTCCGGTAGATTTGCGAGCCGTCTGCTTGGTGCGTGCCATGGTTGGTTACTTGTCTGATGGTAAGTCTGCGAATCGAACGTAGAAGACGAGATGAGTGACTGCCGCTGAAAATATGACCGCTATTTATAAGAGCTCCGAGAGATCCCAAACCCAACGGCACCGTCCGCAGAGCTCTCGTGATTGGTCAGTTGTGTTGCTCTATTGTCATAACGCGCGAAGCGTGGTATGGTGGTGGCGCTGTGCACAACGGCACTGCGTGAGTAAAGGCACCAAAGGGGTGACGAATTTCACTACGGTAATAGTAAACTAAATTCACGGGGCGACCGATTCTGGATGGTTTTTTTTTTGAGAAGGTAACAACATGTAAGAAACTAGGGAACGGGGACATCATGAGTCAATGAAAAATCAAGACCCCGGTCTTGTCAATAACATACGCAAATTAAATGCTAATTTGGATTTGCTTTGCATCCCGTATCTCCGTCTTTATACCCCCCCCCCATTCAGTATTCATTTTTCAGTATTCATTTATAGCATGCTATAGCATGCATGCATGCATTCTCAAACGCATAATCATTCATGATCATTCCTTATCATCGGCACCTTTCCCAGTACACACGAACTTGATTTTCACAACAGATTCATTTTCATCTGTCATATTTTCTTACATTTTACTCTATTATTATTACTTACAATTTCATTCGTTTAATTTATTCGACCGTTCATTCATATGCTTATTTATTCCTTCATACTACATAATGCATTCTTTCTTGAATATTTGTGTGGCCCTGAAAAGGGCCGTTGTTTGTACATGAAGAGTAGAACTCCCTCTATTTAGATGTGGTATACTTCGTCACCGCTTTGGTGCCCTCACTCACGGCGTGCTTAGCAAGCTCCCCTGGAAGAAGAAGGCGCACGGCGGTCTGTATCTCACGACTGCTGATGGTAGATTTCTTGTTGTATTGGGCCAGCCGAGAAGATTCGCCGGCAATCCGCTCGAAGATGTCGTTGACGAAGCTGTTCATGATCGTCATGGCCCGGCTAGAAATTCCGGTATCAGGGTGAACCTGCTTAAGGACTTTGTAGATGTAGATTCCGTAGCTCTCCTTCCTTTTCCTGTGCCTCTTCTTGCCACCGCTGGGCCGGGGGGCCTTGACTGCTTTCTTGGAACCTTTCTTGGCAACTTGACCTGTTGGAGCCATGATGAATGTAAGCTGGTATGTGAAGAATGTAACGAAGCGTGTGCACCGATTAGATATTCGATTGCTAATGCGATTGGCCCGTCCCAATCGCCCTATTTATACACCGCGTCCGGGTCCGGTGCGGCGCGGTCCGTATGCAAATGAGCCCGGTCTTTCATTGGCCAATGGGCGCCTGTACTGCCCCTGGTCGAGAGATGGCGACAAAGTGTTATTATGCAATGAGTGTGGTGATTTTATCTTATTATTTTTGTATGACCGGCAAACTTATTATTTTTGGGATCAGTGAAAACTCTTTTGAAAATTAATAATAGTATTTTCAACGAGATATTATTCAGGACAACATCCCAGTTTGTTGTTAAGCACGATATCATAATAGATACATGCTGAGCGAAGTATGCTTTTAAATTAATATCCACGTAGGAAAGTGACGACCTGATGTGATGTAGTACTGACGAAAAATGGCGATATGTCGTTACAGCTTGTACAATAATATTATTATCAGGTCGAATGAAAATAATCCCCCTTTCCTGGTGAATTTTCAAAAAATAAAACCTCGTTTTTAAGTGAGGGTAATGAAAATTGAATATTGTGATATTTTCTTCAGTTTTACTCATTAATTTTTTTTTCATCAGGACATAGGAAAATGCCTTCATGTGAACCAGTCAAAATAGAAATTTATGTATTTTTAAATGCACCTCGATAAATATCAATTCATTTCTCTATTACAGTCTAAACCCTTCGTGAAAATGTCATGCTTTTAATGATATTGGGGGAAACACACTTTATTATCTGTTTGTACTGAAATTAAAATAAGGAGTTTAGCCGGGTTTTTTCAGGTAGCAAAATCTGACTAAAGAGCGACCTGGATAATTAGGGGCGGAGGCCGTCTTTTATCTCTTTTTTTTCTTCAATTCTTTCTTTTTTTATGCTACTCATTCTCTCCCCCCCCCCCATTTCTCTTCCTACCTCACCCCATCCCAAGTATATCTACAGCCGTTCGATCGATTGAAAGAAATTAAGACTTTGCATAAGAAGTAATGATTTATATCTATATCATTGTCGTTTATTTCCTTTGGACGCACGTGATACATACATATTGGTATTGCTGCCGTGTTATTCCTAGCTTATGATCAAAACGTAGTCTACCAATGTTAGAGCACAGCGATACATGATTAATATTTTTTCTTCTTTATTGGTCACGAAAAATAAAACCGGCATTTTTTGGCACCTTGTTGCTATGTAATAGCACCTCTTTGGCTACTCACATGTCATTCTCACTCTGTATATAAGGCAATGGTAATTTGATACTATATGATGATAATGTAAGTATGAAAAGATTAGATTTATAGTAATTCCTAAATTGATTTATATTATTATAGTACTGATTATCATCATTCATCTACTTTAAATCAACAACATTCTTTCTTGATCATGTGGTGGCTCTGAAAAGAGCCGTTATTTCTAGCCATAACCGTAGGGTTAGACTAGCCGCCAAAACCGTACAGGGTGCGGCCCTGCCTTTTCAGTGCATAGACCACGTCCATGGCTGTGACAGTCTTCCGCTTGGCGTGCTCACAGTAGGTGACGGCATCACGGATGACATTCTCCAAGAAGACTTTCAGTACACCGCGTGTCTCTTCGTAGATGAGACCAGAGATTCTTTTGACTCCACCTCTTCTTGCTAGACGGCGGATAGCAGGCTTCGTGATACCTTGGATGTTGTCTCGTAGAACCTTGCGATGACGCTTGGCACCACCCTTTCCAAGACCCTTTCCTCCTTTTCCGCGACCTGACATCTTGATTTATGAGAGCTAGTTGTGTACGATACTGAAGACTGGATGTTACGCTGAGCGAATGAGGTAATTTGCGAGAACAGCGGCTATTGTGGTCAGATTGCGGACGTGGGTGACGAAACTCGTCACCGCGCCGACCCGGCGGCGAATGGCACTCACGTCAGAGCGCCCCCTTGTGCCGACGCCGATATGATTTCTGAAAGAGTCCCTCCCCCCCCCCCGCCCTGAAAACGCACGGAATAATGACCCTTAGGAAAAAACAAAATGCATAATTCTCGGAAGATATTGTCAATAGTACTCAAATATAAGGCAACATCTTAAATTTCATCAATAATACCGATCTCCCTCTCCAGTTCATTTTCTTTGCATTATTTATTTCTTACGTTTTCTTCCTTTCTCTTCGTGTTATTTTTTTTTCCACGATATATGTTAACTTCATATATAATTAGTTTCATATACATTTTTATACCTTATATGTCATTCACATCCCGCCCCCTTGTTCCTCCTTCTTATAATATGATAATAGTGTCCAATTACCTAGCCATTTAATAAATATATAATCTTCATTCTTTAATTTTTTTGCATTAGAATCCGACTTATACCAGTGCGAGTGGTCACAGAATTGGTTCATACTATAAATAATGTTTATTATCATTATTATTTTTGTTGTTATTATTACTGTTATTATTATTTCATTAAGACAAGTATTCTTTCATGGAAATGTGGTGGCTCTGAAAAGAGCCGTTTGGTTGGCACTGGAAAGTGGCTATCCAGAAATCACTTGGATTTCTTTGTCACCTTCTTTGCCGCGGGTTTCTTGGGGTTCGAAGCCTTTGGTTTCTTGGCTACCGCCTTCTTGGTCGCCTTCTTGGGTGTCGATTTCTTGGCAGGGACTTTCTTCTTTGGTGTCTTTTTCTTCTCTTTCTTCTCAGTAGTCTTCTTCACTGGCTTCTTCACTTTCTTTGGTGCTGCCTTTGCCTTCTTAGCGGCGGCTGCCTTCTGCTTTTTCTCCTTCTGGGCTGCAGCTTTCGCCTTGGCCTTCTCCTTCTCTTTCTCCTTCTTGACCTTCTCCTTTTCCTTCTTGGCCTTCTCCACTGCCTGTGCCTTGGCTGCTTGCACATTCAACTTGAATGACCCCGAAGCACCTTTACCCTTCGTCTGCGTAAGTTTGCCCTTCACCACACCAGCCTTCAGAGCCCTCTTGATGAATATGAGCTGTCGGTCCATCTGGACATCGAAGTTCTGCTCGATGTACTTCTTGATTGCCTGCAGCGAAGATCCATTCCGCTCCTTCAGTTCGGTGATTGCTGTCATAACCATCTCAGCAGCAGGCGGATGGGTCGCTGGTTTCTTCTTAGGAGCATTCTTGGTGTCCTTCTCAGCCATTTTGGTATACGTCTGTACAGTTGCGGCGTGAACAAAACAAGTGCCCGCCTCACCGCGAAATGATCATTATACGTCATGGTTGCGTACGTGGTAGGAAACCTCCCCAGCCTGCCCGCCCCACTACTGTGTTGCCCATTTTACTAGGGCTTCTGCTAACATGAGTAGATTCTTCTTCCTCTTCCCTTTTCCCTGTTCTTCCTCTTCCTATTATTCTTCTTCTACTTATTATTACCAAATACCCCTCCCGTTATTTTCCTTTTCGAAGGCAATTTGTAACGATATTTCTATATCATTATTATTTTTTACAGATTTTTCGCCCATAAACATGCACATGTCCTTTTATATTCGTCCGCATGCTATCATTGATAAAACATTTAAAAAATCTTTGTTCGGTATTACCATCATGGCGTAGTAAATACAGCCACTGATTTTAATGCCAGAACACCGAGACTAGGAAAAACTCGCCACAAGGGGGCGTTGGTCGACATCAAGAATGTGTGACATTTACTGTAATCTGAATGATTGAAGAAACTTTGGCACTCGTTATGACGATAGTTTAGGACTTCCTGAGTTTGACATACCACTACTACTACTACTACTACTACTACTACTACTACTACTATTACTACTCTTACTACTACTACTACTACTACTACTCTTACTACTATTACTACTACTACTCTTACTACTACTACTACTACTCTTACTACTACTACTACTACTACTACTACTTCTTCTTCTTCTACGTCTATGCATATTATTCCTTCCAGCGCACCCCCGTTATTTGAAATTTCATGTTACTAAATTGTTAGGAATTCTATTCAAATTAACATGTTGAGCCTCCCTGAACTCAATTTAGTTATTTGACATCATTTATCTTCTAAATTATTTGTCAGTATTCATTTGAAATCCTTAAAATGACTGGACATAATTCATCTTTCTTATCAGTCACATCATGTACCTTATCTGTATAGAGTTAGTGAGAGAGAAAGAGGGATGGATACCAATGAAAAAAAAAACAATTCTTTCGTGAATATTTGGTGGCCCTGATAAGGGCCGTTGAAATGGGGGTTCGCCGAGGCAAACTAGCTTGATTTAGCGGTTTTCTTTGGAAGCAACACGGCTTGGATGTTTGGCAGTACGCCACCTTGTGCGATTGTCACACCACCCAAGAGTTTGTTCAGTTCCTCGTCGTTGCGTACGGCGAGCTGAAGGTGACGAGGGATGATCCTAGACTTCTTGTTGTCACGAGCAGCATTACCGGCGAGTTCCAAGATTTCGGCAGTCAGGTACTCCAGTACTGCAGCCATGTAGACGGGTGCTCCAGCGCCTACCCTCTGTGCATAGCTGCCCTTTCGAAGAAATCGGTGAACACGTCCCACTGGGAACTGAAGACCAGCACGGGATGAGCGAGTCTTTGCCTTGGTTCGGGCCTTTCCACTCTTTCCTCTTCCAGACATGATGTTTTACTGATGAGATGAACCGATAGCGAGTTGAAGATCAGACAGGAGCAGTGTGCATTCGTGTAATGACTCCTCAGCGCTTTTTTCTGCCTTTTTATACGCGATGTGGCGTTCGCATTTACCGCCGGGGTATTGCGACTATTGTCCAATCAACGGTTCGCTGACCGCCGTCGCCAGTCCGGCCTCTGAAACAAAAATCAATATTTGTGACTGCTGCCATCTTGCGGCGAATCCTTCTCATCTGTTTACTATCCCTAACCCTACCTTTTCCTGTGCACCATTTATTTCATTTTCTTGAAAAAATTATAATGACGTGCACACCAAAATTTATTATGATCCCTCAAATAATCGAACACACAACTCAGTTTTGGAAGCTCGTGGTGTACTGTGTGGCAATATGGCTGCATGATATACCTACCTGAACAAAATACGATACAATAACGAATACATGAATCTATTTTGACTTTATATTTCATTAACAGAATAGCAAGTGAATTCTTATTCAAATAAAATTACAAAGAGATCTACTTGAAAAAAGTATGTACCCCTGGAATATATTTATTAGAACAAGTATACCAACTAACTTATATAAATCCTACTTTCAAAATCATCAAACAACCGAAAGCGAAGGCTTGTGATTCCACGTTTGTTTTATATATTAAAAATAATAAAAATGATAAAGACTGCGTGTATATACTGTTATGGTGATTTTATCAGTAATTTATTTATTTCCTATATATTTTTTTGTATTTCAATAGGAAAGAGGGAGGAGGATGTCATGGTACAAGATAAGGACAAGCAGTGACAGTGGCATGTGACATACGCACTCACTCTTCATGCGACTACAGGTAATTACCCCCCCCCCCCTCACAACCACTATTTTGATCAAAGTTATATGTATGATGTACATTATATCTATTTAATATTTCAATTACCCCAGGGATTCATTATTTTTACCAATTATTCATATATACTGCATATAATATCAGTGATTCTTTCGTGATGTTATGGTGGCTCTGAAAAGAGCCGTTTGGTTATATGCCCTACAGGCTGTAGTGCATTGGCGCTCTAGGCGCGTTCTCCACGGATTCGACGGGCCAGCTGGATATCTTTCGGCATGATGGTAACCCTCTTAGCATGGATGGCGCACAGGTTGGTGTCTTCAAATAGCCCGACCAGATAGGCTTCGCTAGCTTCTTGAAGGGCCATCACGGCGGAACTCTGGAAGCGGAGCTCTGTTTTGAAGTCCTGGGCAATCTCCCTCACTAGACGCTGGAATGGGAGTTTTCGGATCAGAAGCTCGGTGCTCTTCTGGTAGCGGCGAATCTCTCTCAGGGCGACAGTTCCAGGCCTGTACCTATGTGGCTTTTTAACTCCCCCGGTGGCTGGGGCACTCTTCCTGGCCGCCTTGGTTGCCAACTGCTTTCTGGGAGCCTTCCCTCCGGTAGATTTGCGAGCCGTCTGCTTGGTGCGTGCCATGGTTGGTTACTTGTCTGATGGTAAGTCTGCGAATCGAACGTAGAAGACGAGATGAGTGACTGCCGCTGAAAATATGACCGCTATTTATAAGAGCTCCGAGAGATCCCAAACCCAACGGCACCGTCCGCAGAGCTCTCGTGATTGGTCAGTTGTGTTGCTCTATTGTCATAACGCGCGAAGCGTGGTATGGTGGTGGCGCTGTGCACAACGGCACTGCGTGAGTAAAGGCACCAAAGGGGTGACGAATTTCACTACGGTAATAGTAAACTAAATTCACGGGGCGACCGATTCTGGATGGTTTTTTTTTTGAGAAGGTAACAACATGTAAGAAACTAGGGAACGGGGACATCATGAGTCAATGAAAAATCAAGACCCCGGTCTTGTCAATAACATACGCAAATTAAATGCTAATTTGGATTTGCTTTGCATCCCGTATCTCCGTCTTTATACCCCCCCCCCATTCAGTATTCATTTTTCAGTATTCATTTATAGCATGCTATAGCATGCATGCATGCATTCTCAAACGCATAATCATTCATGATCATTCCTTATCATCGGCACCTTTCCCAGTACACACGAACTTGATTTTCACAACAGATTCATTTTCATCTGTCATATTTTCTTACATTTTACTCTATTATTATTACTTACAATTTCATTCGTTTAATTTATTCGACCGTTCATTCATATGCTTATTTATTCCTTCATACTACATAATGCATTCTTTCTTGAATATTTGTGTGGCCCTGAAAAGGGCCGTTGTTTGTACATGAAGAGTAGAACTCCCTCTATTTAGATGTGGTATACTTCGTCACCGCTTTGGTGCCCTCACTCACGGCGTGCTTAGCAAGCTCCCCTGGAAGAAGAAGGCGCACGGCGGTCTGTATCTCACGACTGCTGATGGTAGATTTCTTGTTGTATTGGGCCAGCCGAGAAGATTCGCCGGCAATCCGCTCGAAGATGTCGTTGACGAAGCTGTTCATGATCGTCATGGCCCGGCTAGAAATTCCGGTATCAGGGTGAACCTGCTTAAGGACTTTGTAGATGTAGATTCCGTAGCTCTCCTTCCTTTTCCTGTGCCTCTTCTTGCCACCGCTGGGCCGGGGGGCCTTGACTGCTTTCTTGGAACCTTTCTTGGCAACTTGACCTGTTGGAGCCATGATGAATGTAAGCTGGTATGTGAAGAATGTAACGAAGCGTGTGCACCGATTAGATATTCGATTGCTAATGCGATTGGCCCGTCCCAATCGCCCTATTTATACACCGCGTCCGGGTCCGGTGCGGCGCGGTCCGTATGCAAATGAGCCCGGTCTTTCATTGGCCAATGGGCGCCTGTACTGCCCCTGGTCGAGAGATGGCGACAAAGTGTTATTATGCAATGAGTGTGGTGATTTTATCTTATTATTTTTGTATGACCGGCAAACTTATTATTTTTGGGATCAGTGAAAACTCTTTTGAAAATTAATAATAGTATTTTCAACGAGATATTATTCAGGACAACATCCCAGTTTGTTGTTAAGCACGATATCATAATAGATACATGCTGAGCGAAGTATGCTTTTAAATTAATATCCACGTAGGAAAGTGACGACCTGATGTGATGTAGTACTGACGAAAAATGGCGATATGTCGTTACAGCTTGTACAATAATATTATTATCAGGTCGAATGAAAATAATCCCCCTTTCCTGGTGAATTTTCAAAAAATAAAACCTCGTTTTTAAGTGAGGGTAATGAAAATTGAATATTGTGATATTTTCTTCAGTTTTACTCATTAATTTTTTTTTCATCAGGACATAGGAAAATGCCTTCATGTGAACCAGTCAAAATAGAAATTTATGTATTTTTAAATGCACCTCGATAAATATCAATTCATTTCTCTATTACAGTCTAAACCCTTCGTGAAAATGTCATGCTTTTAATGATATTGGGGGAAACACACTTTATTATCTGTTTGTACTGAAATTAAAATAAGGAGTTTAGCCGGGTTTTTTCAGGTAGCAAAATCTGACTAAAGAGCGACCTGGATAATTAGGGGCGGAGGCCGTCTTTTATCTCTTTTTTTTCTTCAATTCTTTCTTTTTTTATGCTACTCATTCTCTCCCCCCCCCCCATTTCTCTTCCTACCTCACCCCATCCCAAGTATATCTACAGCCGTTCGATCGATTGAAAGAAATTAAGACTTTGCATAAGAAGTAATGATTTATATCTATATCATTGTCGTTTATTTCCTTTGGACGCACGTGATACATACATATTGGTATTGCTGCCGTGTTATTCCTAGCTTATGATCAAAACGTAGTCTACCAATGTTAGAGCACAGCGATACATGATTAATATTTTTTCTTCTTTATTGGTCACGAAAAATAAAACCGGCATTTTTTGGCACCTTGTTGCTATGTAATAGCACCTCTTTGGCTACTCACATGTCATTCTCACTCTGTATATAAGGCAATGGTAATTTGATACTATATGATGATAATGTAAGTATGAAAAGATTAGATTTATAGTAATTCCTAAATTGATTTATATTATTATAGTACTGATTATCATCATTCATCTACTTTAAATCAACAACATTCTTTCTTGATCATGTGGTGGCTCTGAAAAGAGCCGTTATTTCTAGCCATAACCGTAGGGTTAGACTAGCCGCCAAAACCGTACAGGGTGCGGCCCTGCCTTTTCAGTGCATAGACCACGTCCATGGCTGTGACAGTCTTCCGCTTGGCGTGCTCACAGTAGGTGACGGCATCACGGATGACATTCTCCAAGAAGACTTTCAGTACACCGCGTGTCTCTTCGTAGATGAGACCAGAGATTCTTTTGACTCCACCTCTTCTTGCTAGACGGCGGATAGCAGGCTTCGTGATACCTTGGATGTTGTCTCGTAGAACCTTGCGATGACGCTTGGCACCACCCTTTCCAAGACCCTTTCCTCCTTTTCCGCGACCTGACATCTTGATTTATGAGAGCTAGTTGTGTACGATACTGAAGACTGGATGTTACGCTGAGCGAATGAGGTAATTTGCGAGAACAGCGGCTATTGTGGTCAGATTGCGGACGTGGGTGACGAAACTCGTCACCGCGCCGACCCGGCGGCGAATGGCACTCACGTCAGAGCGCCCCCTTGTGCCGACGCCGATATGATTTCTGAAAGAGTCCCTCCCCCCCCCCCGCCCTGAAAACGCACGGAATAATGACCCTTAGGAAAAAACAAAATGCATAATTCTCGGAAGATATTGTCAATAGTACTCAAATATAAGGCAACATCTTAAATTTCATCAATAATACCGATCTCCCTCTCCAGTTCATTTTCTTTGCATTATTTATTTCTTACGTTTTCTTCCTTTCTCTTCGTGTTATTTTTTTTTCCACGATATATGTTAACTTCATATATAATTAGTTTCATATACATTTTTATACCTTATATGTCATTCACATCCCGCCCCCTTGTTCCTCCTTCTTATAATATGATAATAGTGTCCAATTACCTAGCCATTTAATAAATATATAATCTTCATTCTTTAATTTTTTTGCATTAGAATCCGACTTATACCAGTGCGAGTGGTCACAGAATTGGTTCATACTATAAATAATGTTTATTATCATTATTATTTTTGTTGTTATTATTACTGTTATTATTATTTCATTAAGACAAGTATTCTTTCATGGAAATGTGGTGGCTCTGAAAAGAGCCGTTTGGTTGGCACTGGAAAGTGGCTATCCAGAAATCACTTGGATTTCTTTGTCACCTTCTTTGCCGCGGGTTTCTTGGGGTTCGAAGCCTTTGGTTTCTTGGCTACCGCCTTCTTGGTCGCCTTCTTGGGTGTCGATTTCTTGGCAGGGACTTTCTTCTTTGGTGTCTTTTTCTTCTCTTTCTTCTCAGTAGTCTTCTTCACTGGCTTCTTCACTTTCTTTGGTGCTGCCTTTGCCTTCTTAGCGGCGGCTGCCTTCTGCTTTTTCTCCTTCTGGGCTGCAGCTTTCGCCTTGGCCTTCTCCTTCTCTTTCTCCTTCTTGACCTTCTCCTTTTCCTTCTTGGCCTTCTCCACTGCCTGTGCCTTGGCTGCTTGCACATTCAACTTGAATGACCCCGAAGCACCTTTACCCTTCGTCTGCGTAAGTTTGCCCTTCACCACACCAGCCTTCAGAGCCCTCTTGATGAATATGAGCTGTCGGTCCATCTGGACATCGAAGTTCTGCTCGATGTACTTCTTGATTGCCTGCAGCGAAGATCCATTCCGCTCCTTCAGTTCGGTGATTGCTGTCATAACCATCTCAGCAGCAGGCGGATGGGTCGCTGGTTTCTTCTTAGGAGCATTCTTGGTGTCCTTCTCAGCCATTTTGGTATACGTCTGTACAGTTGCGGCGTGAACAAAACAAGTGCCCGCCTCACCGCGAAATGATCATTATACGTCATGGTTGCGTACGTGGTAGGAAACCTCCCCAGCCTGCCCGCCCCACTACTGTGTTGCCCATTTTACTAGGGCTTCTGCTAACATGAGTAGATTCTTCTTCCTCTTCCCTTTTCCCTGTTCTTCCTCTTCCTATTATTCTTCTTCTACTTATTATTACCAAATACCCCTCCCGTTATTTTCCTTTTCGAAGGCAATTTGTAACGATATTTCTATATCATTATTATTTTTTACAGATTTTTCGCCCATAAACATGCACATGTCCTTTTATATTCGTCCGCATGCTATCATTGATAAAACATTTAAAAAATCTTTGTTCGGTATTACCATCATGGCGTAGTAAATACAGCCACTGATTTTAATGCCAGAACACCGAGACTAGGAAAAACTCGCCACAAGGGGGCGTTGGTCGACATCAAGAATGTGTGACATTTACTGTAATCTGAATGATTGAAGAAACTTTGGCACTCGTTATGACGATAGTTTAGGACTTCCTGAGTTTGACATACCACTATACTACTACTACTACTACTACTACTACTACTACTATTACTACTCTTACTACTACTACTACTACTACTACTCTTACTACTATTACTACTACTACTCTTACTACTACTACTACTACTCTTACTACTACTACTACTACTACTACTACTTCTTCTTCTTCTACGTCTATGCATATTATTCCTTCCAGCGCACCCCCGTTATTTGAAATTTCATGTTACTAAATTGTTAGGAATTCTATTCAAATTAACATGTTGAGCCTCCCTGAACTCAATTTAGTTATTTGACATCATTTATCTTCTAAATTATTTGTCAGTATTCATTTGAAATCCTTAAAATGACTGGACATAATTCATCTTTCTTATCAGTCACATCATGTACCTTATCTGTATAGAGTTAGTGAGAGAGAAAGAGGGATGGATACCAATGAAAAAAAAAACAATTCTTTCGTGAATATTTGGTGGCCCTGATAAGGGCCGTTGAAATGGGGGTTCGCCGAGGCAAACTAGCTTGATTTAGCGGTTTTCTTTGGAAGCAACACGGCTTGGATGTTTGGCAGTACGCCACCTTGTGCGATTGTCACACCACCCAAGAGTTTGTTCAGTTCCTCGTCGTTGCGTACGGCGAGCTGAAGGTGACGAGGGATGATCCTAGACTTCTTGTTGTCACGAGCAGCATTACCGGCGAGTTCCAAGATTTCGGCAGTCAGGTACTCCAGTACTGCAGCCATGTAGACGGGTGCTCCAGCGCCTACCCTCTGTGCATAGCTGCCCTTTCGAAGAAATCGGTGAACACGTCCCACTGGGAACTGAAGACCAGCACGGGATGAGCGAGTCTTTGCCTTGGTTCGGGCCTTTCCACTCTTTCCTCTTCCAGACATGATGTTTTACTGATGAGATGAACCGATAGCGAGTTGAAGATCAGACAGGAGCAGTGTGCATTCGTGTAATGACTCCTCAGCGCTTTTTTCTGCCTTTTTATACGCGATGTGGCGTTCGCATTTACCGCCGGGGTATTGCGACTATTGTCCAATCAACGGTTCGCTGACCGCCGTCGCCAGTCCGGCCTCTGAAACAAAAATCAATATTTGTGACTGCTGCCATCTTGCGGCGAATCCTTCTCATCTGTTTACTATCCCTAACCCTACCTTTTCCTGTGCACCATTTATTTCATTTTCTTGAAAAAATTATAATGACGTGCACACCAAAATTTATTATGATCCCTCAAATAATCGAACACACAACTCAGTTTTGGAAGCTCGTGGTGTACTGTGTGGCAATATGGCTGCATGATATACCTACCTGAACAAAATACGATACAATAACGAATACATGAATCTATTTTGACTTTATATTTCATTAACAGAATAGCAAGTGAATTCTTATTCAAATAAAATTACAAAGAGATCTACTTGAAAAAAGTATGTACCCCTGGAATATATTTATTAGAACAAGTATACCAACTAACTTATATAAATCCTACTTTCAAAATCATCAAACAACCGAAAGCGAAGGCTTGTGATTCCACGTTTGTTTTATATATTAAAAATAATAAAAATGATAAAGACTGCGTGTATATACTGTTATGGTGATTTTATCAGTAATTTATTTATTTCCTATATATTTTTTTGTATTTCAATAGGAAAGAGGGAGGAGGATGTCATGGTACAAGATAAGGACAAGCAGTGACAGTGGCATGTGACATACGCACTCACTCTTCATGCGACTACAGGTAATTACCCCCCCCCCCCTCACAACCACTATTTTGATCAAAGTTATATGTATGATGTACATTATATCTATTTAATATTTCAATTACCCCAGGGATTCATTATTTTTACCAATTATTCATATATACTGCATATAATATCAGTGATTCTTTCGTGATGTTATGGTGGCTCTGAAAAGAGCCGTTTGGTTATATGCCCTACAGGCTGTAGTGCATTGGCGCTCTAGGCGCGTTCTCCACGGATTCGACGGGCCAGCTGGATATCTTTCGGCATGATGGTAACCCTCTTAGCATGGATGGCGCACAGGTTGGTGTCTTCAAATAGCCCGACCAGATAGGCTTCGCTAGCTTCTTGAAGGGCCATCACGGCGGAACTCTGGAAGCGGAGCTCTGTTTTGAAGTCCTGGGCAATCTCCCTCACTAGACGCTGGAATGGGAGTTTTCGGATCAGAAGCTCGGTGCTCTTCTGGTAGCGGCGAATCTCTCTCAGGGCGACAGTTCCAGGCCTGTACCTATGTGGCTTTTTAACTCCCCCGGTGGCTGGGGCACTCTTCCTGGCCGCCTTGGTTGCCAACTGCTTTCTGGGAGCCTTCCCTCCGGTAGATTTGCGAGCCGTCTGCTTGGTGCGTGCCATGGTTGGTTACTTGTCTGATGGTAAGTCTGCGAATCGAACGTAGAAGACGAGATGAGTGACTGCCGCTGAAAATATGACCGCTATTTATAAGAGCTCCGAGAGATCCCAAACCCAACGGCACCGTCCGCAGAGCTCTCGTGATTGGTCAGTTGTGTTGCTCTATTGTCATAACGCGCGAAGCGTGGTATGGTGGTGGCGCTGTGCACAACGGCACTGCGTGAGTAAAGGCACCAAAGGGGTGACGAATTTCACTACGGTAATAGTAAACTAAATTCACGGGGCGACCGATTCTGGATGGTTTTTTTTTTGAGAAGGTAACAACATGTAAGAAACTAGGGAACGGGGACATCATGAGTCAATGAAAAATCAAGACCCCGGTCTTGTCAATAACATACGCAAATTAAATGCTAATTTGGATTTGCTTTGCATCCCGTATCTCCGTCTTTATACCCCCCCCCCATTCAGTATTCATTTTTCAGTATTCATTTATAGCATGCTATAGCATGCATGCATGCATTCTCAAACGCATAATCATTCATGATCATTCCTTATCATCGGCACCTTTCCCAGTACACACGAACTTGATTTTCACAACAGATTCATTTTCATCTGTCATATTTTCTTACATTTTACTCTATTATTATTACTTACAATTTCATTCGTTTAATTTATTCGACCGTTCATTCATATGCTTATTTATTCCTTCATACTACATAATGCATTCTTTCTTGAATATTTGTGTGGCCCTGAAAAGGGCCGTTGTTTGTACATGAAGAGTAGAACTCCCTCTATTTAGATGTGGTATACTTCGTCACCGCTTTGGTGCCCTCACTCACGGCGTGCTTAGCAAGCTCCCCTGGAAGAAGAAGGCGCACGGCGGTCTGTATCTCACGACTGCTGATGGTAGATTTCTTGTTGTATTGGGCCAGCCGAGAAGATTCGCCGGCAATCCGCTCGAAGATGTCGTTGACGAAGCTGTTCATGATCGTCATGGCCCGGCTAGAAATTCCGGTATCAGGGTGAACCTGCTTAAGGACTTTGTAGATGTAGATTCCGTAGCTCTCCTTCCTTTTCCTGTGCCTCTTCTTGCCACCGCTGGGCCGGGGGGCCTTGACTGCTTTCTTGGAACCTTTCTTGGCAACTTGACCTGTTGGAGCCATGATGAATGTAAGCTGGTATGTGAAGAATGTAACGAAGCGTGTGCACCGATTAGATATTCGATTGCTAATGCGATTGGCCCGTCCCAATCGCCCTATTTATACACCGCGTCCGGGTCCGGTGCGGCGCGGTCCGTATGCAAATGAGCCCGGTCTTTCATTGGCCAATGGGCGCCTGTACTGCCCCTGGTCGAGAGATGGCGACAAAGTGTTATTATGCAATGAGTGTGGTGATTTTATCTTATTATTTTTGTATGACCGGCAAACTTATTATTTTTGGGATCAGTGAAAACTCTTTTGAAAATTAATAATAGTATTTTCAACGAGATATTATTCAGGACAACATCCCAGTTTGTTGTTAAGCACGATATCATAATAGATACATGCTGAGCGAAGTATGCTTTTAAATTAATATCCACGTAGGAAAGTGACGACCTGATGTGATGTAGTACTGACGAAAAATGGCGATATGTCGTTACAGCTTGTACAATAATATTATTATCAGGTCGAATGAAAATAATCCCCCTTTCCTGGTGAATTTTCAAAAAATAAAACCTCGTTTTTAAGTGAGGGTAATGAAAATTGAATATTGTGATATTTTCTTCAGTTTTACTCATTAATTTTTTTTTCATCAGGACATAGGAAAATGCCTTCATGTGAACCAGTCAAAATAGAAATTTATGTATTTTTAAATGCACCTCGATAAATATCAATTCATTTCTCTATTACAGTCTAAACCCTTCGTGAAAATGTCATGCTTTTAATGATATTGGGGGAAACACACTTTATTATCTGTTTGTACTGAAATTAAAATAAGGAGTTTAGCCGGGTTTTTTCAGGTAGCAAAATCTGACTAAAGAGCGACCTGGATAATTAGGGGCGGAGGCCGTCTTTTATCTCTTTTTTTTCTTCAATTCTTTCTTTTTTTATGCTACTCATTCTCTCCCCCCCCCCCATTTCTCTTCCTACCTCACCCCATCCCAAGTATATCTACAGCCGTTCGATCGATTGAAAGAAATTAAGACTTTGCATAAGAAGTAATGATTTATATCTATATCATTGTCGTTTATTTCCTTTGGACGCACGTGATACATACATATTGGTATTGCTGCCGTGTTATTCCTAGCTTATGATCAAAACGTAGTCTACCAATGTTAGAGCACAGCGATACATGATTAATATTTTTTCTTCTTTATTGGTCACGAAAAATAAAACCGGCATTTTTTGGCACCTTGTTGCTATGTAATAGCACCTCTTTGGCTACTCACATGTCATTCTCACTCTGTATATAAGGCAATGGTAATTTGATACTATATGATGATAATGTAAGTATGAAAAGATTAGATTTATAGTAATTCCTAAATTGATTTATATTATTATAGTACTGATTATCATCATTCATCTACTTTAAATCAACAACATTCTTTCTTGATCATGTGGTGGCTCTGAAAAGAGCCGTTATTTCTAGCCATAACCGTAGGGTTAGACTAGCCGCCAAAACCGTACAGGGTGCGGCCCTGCCTTTTCAGTGCATAGACCACGTCCATGGCTGTGACAGTCTTCCGCTTGGCGTGCTCACAGTAGGTGACGGCATCACGGATGACATTCTCCAAGAAGACTTTCAGTACACCGCGTGTCTCTTCGTAGATGAGACCAGAGATTCTTTTGACTCCACCTCTTCTTGCTAGACGGCGGATAGCAGGCTTCGTGATACCTTGGATGTTGTCTCGTAGAACCTTGCGATGACGCTTGGCACCACCCTTTCCAAGACCCTTTCCTCCTTTTCCGCGACCTGACATCTTGATTTATGAGAGCTAGTTGTGTACGATACTGAAGACTGGATGTTACGCTGAGCGAATGAGGTAATTTGCGAGAACAGCGGCTATTGTGGTCAGATTGCGGACGTGGGTGACGAAACTCGTCACCGCGCCGACCCGGCGGCGAATGGCACTCACGTCAGAGCGCCCCCTTGTGCCGACGCCGATATGATTTCTGAAAGAGTCCCTCCCCCCCCCCCGCCCTGAAAACGCACGGAATAATGACCCTTAGGAAAAAACAAAATGCATAATTCTCGGAAGATATTGTCAATAGTACTCAAATATAAGGCAACATCTTAAATTTCATCAATAATACCGATCTCCCTCTCCAGTTCATTTTCTTTGCATTATTTATTTCTTACGTTTTCTTCCTTTCTCTTCGTGTTATTTTTTTTTCCACGATATATGTTAACTTCATATATAATTAGTTTCATATACATTTTTATACCTTATATGTCATTCACATCCCGCCCCCTTGTTCCTCCTTCTTATAATATGATAATAGTGTCCAATTACCTAGCCATTTAATAAATATATAATCTTCATTCTTTAATTTTTTTGCATTAGAATCCGACTTATACCAGTGCGAGTGGTCACAGAATTGGTTCATACTATAAATAATGTTTATTATCATTATTATTTTTGTTGTTATTATTACTGTTATTATTATTTCATTAAGACAAGTATTCTTTCATGGAAATGTGGTGGCTCTGAAAAGAGCCGTTTGGTTGGCACTGGAAAGTGGCTATCCAGAAATCACTTGGATTTCTTTGTCACCTTCTTTGCCGCGGGTTTCTTGGGGTTCGAAGCCTTTGGTTTCTTGGCTACCGCCTTCTTGGTCGCCTTCTTGGGTGTCGATTTCTTGGCAGGGACTTTCTTCTTTGGTGTCTTTTTCTTCTCTTTCTTCTCAGTAGTCTTCTTCACTGGCTTCTTCACTTTCTTTGGTGCTGCCTTTGCCTTCTTAGCGGCGGCTGCCTTCTGCTTTTTCTCCTTCTGGGCTGCAGCTTTCGCCTTGGCCTTCTCCTTCTCTTTCTCCTTCTTGACCTTCTCCTTTTCCTTCTTGGCCTTCTCCACTGCCTGTGCCTTGGCTGCTTGCACATTCAACTTGAATGACCCCGAAGCACCTTTACCCTTCGTCTGCGTAAGTTTGCCCTTCACCACACCAGCCTTCAGAGCCCTCTTGATGAATATGAGCTGTCGGTCCATCTGGACATCGAAGTTCTGCTCGATGTACTTCTTGATTGCCTGCAGCGAAGATCCATTCCGCTCCTTCAGTTCGGTGATTGCTGTCATAACCATCTCAGCAGCAGGCGGATGGGTCGCTGGTTTCTTCTTAGGAGCATTCTTGGTGTCCTTCTCAGCCATTTTGGTATACGTCTGTACAGTTGCGGCGTGAACAAAACAAGTGCCCGCCTCACCGCGAAATGATCATTATACGTCATGGTTGCGTACGTGGTAGGAAACCTCCCCAGCCTGCCCGCCCCACTACTGTGTTGCCCATTTTACTAGGGCTTCTGCTAACATGAGTAGATTCTTCTTCCTCTTCCCTTTTCCCTGTTCTTCCTCTTCCTATTATTCTTCTTCTACTTATTATTACCAAATACCCCTCCCGTTATTTTCCTTTTCGAAGGCAATTTGTAACGATATTTCTATATCATTATTATTTTTTACAGATTTTTCGCCCATAAACATGCACATGTCCTTTTATATTCGTCCGCATGCTATCATTGATAAAACATTTAAAAAATCTTTGTTCGGTATTACCATCATGGCGTAGTAAATACAGCCACTGATTTTAATGCCAGAACACCGAGACTAGGAAAAACTCGCCACAAGGGGGCGTTGGTCGACATCAAGAATGTGTGACATTTACTGTAATCTGAATGATTGAAGAAACTTTGGCACTCGTTATGACGATAGTTTAGGACTTCCTGAGTTTGACATACCACTACTACTACTACTACTACTACTACTACTACTACTACTATTACTACTCTTACTACTACTACTACTACTACTACTCTTACTACTATTACTACTACTACTCTTACTACTACTACTACTACTCTTACTACTACTACTACTACTACTACTACTTCTTCTTCTTCTACGTCTATGCATATTATTCCTTCCAGCGCACCCCCGTTATTTGAAATTTCATGTTACTAAATTGTTAGGAATTCTATTCAAATTAACATGTTGAGCCTCCCTGAACTCAATTTAGTTATTTGACATCATTTATCTTCTAAATTATTTGTCAGTATTCATTTGAAATCCTTAAAATGACTGGACATAATTCATCTTTCTTATCAGTCACATCATGTACCTTATCTGTATAGAGTTAGTGAGAGAGAAAGAGGGATGGATACCAATGAAAAAAAAAACAATTCTTTCGTGAATATTTGGTGGCCCTGATAAGGGCCGTTGAAATGGGGGTTCGCCGAGGCAAACTAGCTTGATTTAGCGGTTTTCTTTGGAAGCAACACGGCTTGGATGTTTGGCAGTACGCCACCTTGTGCGATTGTCACACCACCCAAGAGTTTGTTCAGTTCCTCGTCGTTGCGTACGGCGAGCTGAAGGTGACGAGGGATGATCCTAGACTTCTTGTTGTCACGAGCAGCATTACCGGCGAGTTCCAAGATTTCGGCAGTCAGGTACTCCAGTACTGCAGCCATGTAGACGGGTGCTCCAGCGCCTACCCTCTGTGCATAGCTGCCCTTTCGAAGAAATCGGTGAACACGTCCCACTGGGAACTGAAGACCAGCACGGGATGAGCGAGTCTTTGCCTTGGTTCGGGCCTTTCCACTCTTTCCTCTTCCAGACATGATGTTTTACTGATGAGATGAACCGATAGCGAGTTGAAGATCAGACAGGAGCAGTGTGCATTCGTGTAATGACTCCTCAGCGCTTTTTTCTGCCTTTTTATACGCGATGTGGCGTTCGCATTTACCGCCGGGGTATTGCGACTATTGTCCAATCAACGGTTCGCTGACCGCCGTCGCCAGTCCGGCCTCTGAAACAAAAATCAATATTTGTGACTGCTGCCATCTTGCGGCGAATCCTTCTCATCTGTTTACTATCCCTAACCCTACCTTTTCCTGTGCACCATTTATTTCATTTTCTTGAAAAAATTATAATGACGTGCACACCAAAATTTATTATGATCCCTCAAATAATCGAACACACAACTCAGTTTTGGAAGCTCGTGGTGTACTGTGTGGCAATATGGCTGCATGATATACCTACCTGAACAAAATACGATACAATAACGAATACATGAATCTATTTTGACTTTATATTTCATTAACAGAATAGCAAGTGAATTCTTATTCAAATAAAATTACAAAGAGATCTACTTGAAAAAAGTATGTACCCCTGGAATATATTTATTAGAACAAGTATACCAACTAACTTATATAAATCCTACTTTCAAAATCATCAAACAACCGAAAGCGAAGGCTTGTGATTCCACGTTTGTTTTATATATTAAAAATAATAAAAATGATAAAGACTGCGTGTATATACTGTTATGGTGATTTTATCAGTAATTTATTTATTTCCTATATATTTTTTTGTATTTCAATAGGAAAGAGGGAGGAGGATGTCATGGTACAAGATAAGGACAAGCAGTGACAGTGGCATGTGACATACGCACTCACTCTTCATGCGACTACAGGTAATTACCCCCCCCCCCCTCACAACCACTATTTTGATCAAAGTTATATGTATGATGTACATTATATCTATTTAATATTTCAATTACCCCAGGGATTCATTATTTTTACCAATTATTCATATATACTGCATATAATATCAGTGATTCTTTCGTGATGTTATGGTGGCTCTGAAAAGAGCCGTTTGGTTATATGCCCTACAGGCTGTAGTGCATTGGCGCTCTAGGCGCGTTCTCCACGGATTCGACGGGCCAGCTGGATATCTTTCGGCATGATGGTAACCCTCTTAGCATGGATGGCGCACAGGTTGGTGTCTTCAAATAGCCCGACCAGATAGGCTTCGCTAGCTTCTTGAAGGGCCATCACGGCGGAACTCTGGAAGCGGAGCTCTGTTTTGAAGTCCTGGGCAATCTCCCTCACTAGACGCTGGAATGGGAGTTTTCGGATCAGAAGCTCGGTGCTCTTCTGGTAGCGGCGAATCTCTCTCAGGGCGACAGTTCCAGGCCTGTACCTATGTGGCTTTTTAACTCCCCCGGTGGCTGGGGCACTCTTCCTGGCCGCCTTGGTTGCCAACTGCTTTCTGGGAGCCTTCCCTCCGGTAGATTTGCGAGCCGTCTGCTTGGTGCGTGCCATGGTTGGTTACTTGTCTGATGGTAAGTCTGCGAATCGAACGTAGAAGACGAGATGAGTGACTGCCGCTGAAAATATGACCGCTATTTATAAGAGCTCCGAGAGATCCCAAACCCAACGGCACCGTCCGCAGAGCTCTCGTGATTGGTCAGTTGTGTTGCTCTATTGTCATAACGCGCGAAGCGTGGTATGGTGGTGGCGCTGTGCACAACGGCACTGCGTGAGTAAAGGCACCAAAGGGGTGACGAATTTCACTACGGTAATAGTAAACTAAATTCACGGGGCGACCGATTCTGGATGGTTTTTTTTTTGAGAAGGTAACAACATGTAAGAAACTAGGGAACGGGGACATCATGAGTCAATGAAAAATCAAGACCCCGGTCTTGTCAATAACATACGCAAATTAAATGCTAATTTGGATTTGCTTTGCATCCCGTATCTCCGTCTTTATACCCCCCCCCCATTCAGTATTCATTTTTCAGTATTCATTTATAGCATGCTATAGCATGCATGCATGCATTCTCAAACGCATAATCATTCATGATCATTCCTTATCATCGGCACCTTTCCCAGTACACACGAACTTGATTTTCACAACAGATTCATTTTCATCTGTCATATTTTCTTACATTTTACTCTATTATTATTACTTACAATTTCATTCGTTTAATTTATTCGACCGTTCATTCATATGCTTATTTATTCCTTCATACTACATAATGCATTCTTTCTTGAATATTTGTGTGGCCCTGAAAAGGGCCGTTGTTTGTACATGAAGAGTAGAACTCCCTCTATTTAGATGTGGTATACTTCGTCACCGCTTTGGTGCCCTCACTCACGGCGTGCTTAGCAAGCTCCCCTGGAAGAAGAAGGCGCACGGCGGTCTGTATCTCACGACTGCTGATGGTAGATTTCTTGTTGTATTGGGCCAGCCGAGAAGATTCGCCGGCAATCCGCTCGAAGATGTCGTTGACGAAGCTGTTCATGATCGTCATGGCCCGGCTAGAAATTCCGGTATCAGGGTGAACCTGCTTAAGGACTTTGTAGATGTAGATTCCGTAGCTCTCCTTCCTTTTCCTGTGCCTCTTCTTGCCACCGCTGGGCCGGGGGGCCTTGACTGCTTTCTTGGAACCTTTCTTGGCAACTTGACCTGTTGGAGCCATGATGAATGTAAGCTGGTATGTGAAGAATGTAACGAAGCGTGTGCACCGATTAGATATTCGATTGCTAATGCGATTGGCCCGTCCCAATCGCCCTATTTATACACCGCGTCCGGGTCCGGTGCGGCGCGGTCCGTATGCAAATGAGCCCGGTCTTTCATTGGCCAATGGGCGCCTGTACTGCCCCTGGTCGAGAGATGGCGACAAAGTGTTATTATGCAATGAGTGTGGTGATTTTATCTTATTATTTTTGTATGACCGGCAAACTTATTATTTTTGGGATCAGTGAAAACTCTTTTGAAAATTAATAATAGTATTTTCAACGAGATATTATTCAGGACAACATCCCAGTTTGTTGTTAAGCACGATATCATAATAGATACATGCTGAGCGAAGTATGCTTTTAAATTAATATCCACGTAGGAAAGTGACGACCTGATGTGATGTAGTACTGACGAAAAATGGCGATATGTCGTTACAGCTTGTACAATAATATTATTATCAGGTCGAATGAAAATAATCCCCCTTTCCTGGTGAATTTTCAAAAAATAAAACCTCGTTTTTAAGTGAGGGTAATGAAAATTGAATATTGTGATATTTTCTTCAGTTTTACTCATTAATTTTTTTTTCATCAGGACATAGGAAAATGCCTTCATGTGAACCAGTCAAAATAGAAATTTATGTATTTTTAAATGCACCTCGATAAATATCAATTCATTTCTCTATTACAGTCTAAACCCTTCGTGAAAATGTCATGCTTTTAATGATATTGGGGGAAACACACTTTATTATCTGTTTGTACTGAAATTAAAATAAGGAGTTTAGCCGGGTTTTTTCAGGTAGCAAAATCTGACTAAAGAGCGACCTGGATAATTAGGGGCGGAGGCCGTCTTTTATCTCTTTTTTTTCTTCAATTCTTTCTTTTTTTATGCTACTCATTCTCTCCCCCCCCCCCATTTCTCTTCCTACCTCACCCCATCCCAAGTATATCTACAGCCGTTCGATCGATTGAAAGAAATTAAGACTTTGCATAAGAAGTAATGATTTATATCTATATCATTGTCGTTTATTTCCTTTGGACGCACGTGATACATACATATTGGTATTGCTGCCGTGTTATTCCTAGCTTATGATCAAAACGTAGTCTACCAATGTTAGAGCACAGCGATACATGATTAATATTTTTTCTTCTTTATTGGTCACGAAAAATAAAACCGGCATTTTTTGGCACCTTGTTGCTATGTAATAGCACCTCTTTGGCTACTCACATGTCATTCTCACTCTGTATATAAGGCAATGGTAATTTGATACTATATGATGATAATGTAAGTATGAAAAGATTAGATTTATAGTAATTCCTAAATTGATTTATATTATTATAGTACTGATTATCATCATTCATCTACTTTAAATCAACAACATTCTTTCTTGATCATGTGGTGGCTCTGAAAAGAGCCGTTATTTCTAGCCATAACCGTAGGGTTAGACTAGCCGCCAAAACCGTACAGGGTGCGGCCCTGCCTTTTCAGTGCATAGACCACGTCCATGGCTGTGACAGTCTTCCGCTTGGCGTGCTCACAGTAGGTGACGGCATCACGGATGACATTCTCCAAGAAGACTTTCAGTACACCGCGTGTCTCTTCGTAGATGAGACCAGAGATTCTTTTGACTCCACCTCTTCTTGCTAGACGGCGGATAGCAGGCTTCGTGATACCTTGGATGTTGTCTCGTAGAACCTTGCGATGACGCTTGGCACCACCCTTTCCAAGACCCTTTCCTCCTTTTCCGCGACCTGACATCTTGATTTATGAGAGCTAGTTGTGTACGATACTGAAGACTGGATGTTACGCTGAGCGAATGAGGTAATTTGCGAGAACAGCGGCTATTGTGGTCAGATTGCGGACGTGGGTGACGAAACTCGTCACCGCGCCGACCCGGCGGCGAATGGCACTCACGTCAGAGCGCCCCCTTGTGCCGACGCCGATATGATTTCTGAAAGAGTCCCTCCCCCCCCCCCGCCCTGAAAACGCACGGAATAATGACCCTTAGGAAAAAACAAAATGCATAATTCTCGGAAGATATTGTCAATAGTACTCAAATATAAGGCAACATCTTAAATTTCATCAATAATACCGATCTCCCTCTCCAGTTCATTTTCTTTGCATTATTTATTTCTTACGTTTTCTTCCTTTCTCTTCGTGTTATTTTTTTTTCCACGATATATGTTAACTTCATATATAATTAGTTTCATATACATTTTTATACCTTATATGTCATTCACATCCCGCCCCCTTGTTCCTCCTTCTTATAATATGATAATAGTGTCCAATTACCTAGCCATTTAATAAATATATAATCTTCATTCTTTAATTTTTTTGCATTAGAATCCGACTTATACCAGTGCGAGTGGTCACAGAATTGGTTCATACTATAAATAATGTTTATTATCATTATTATTTTTGTTGTTATTATTACTGTTATTATTATTTCATTAAGACAAGTATTCTTTCATGGAAATGTGGTGGCTCTGAAAAGAGCCGTTTGGTTGACACTGGAAAGTGGCTATCCAGAAATCACTTGGATTTCTTTGTCACCTTCTTTGCCGCGGGTTTCTTGGGGTTCGAAGCCTTTGGTTTCTTGGCTACCGCCTTCTTGGTCGCCTTCTTGGGTGTCGATTTCTTGGCAGGGACTTTCTTCTTTGGTGTCTTTTTCTTCTCTTTCTTCTCAGTAGTCTTCTTCACTGGCTTCTTCACTTTCTTTGGTGCTGCCTTTGCCTTCTTAGCGGCGGCTGCCTTCTGCTTTTTCTCCTTCTGGGCTGCAGCTTTCGCCTTGGCCTTCTCCTTCTCTTTCTCCTTCTTGACCTTCTCCTTTTCCTTCTTGGCCTTCTCCACTGCCTGTGCCTTGGCTGCTTGCACATTCAACTTGAATGACCCCGAAGCACCTTTACCCTTCGTCTGCGTAAGTTTGCCCTTCACCACACCAGCCTTCAGAGCCCTCTTGATGAATATGAGCTGTCGGTCCATCTGGACATCGAAGTTCTGCTCGATGTACTTCTTGATTGCCTGCAGCGAAGATCCATTCCGCTCCTTCAGTTCGGTGATTGCTGTCATAACCATCTCAGCAGCAGGCGGATGGGTCGCTGGTTTCTTCTTAGGAGCATTCTTGGTGTCCTTCTCAGCCATTTTGGTATACGTCTGTACAGTTGCGGCGTGAACAAAACAAGTGCCCGCCTCACCGCGAAATGATCATTATACGTCATGGTTGCGTACGTGGTAGGAAACCTCCCCAGCCTGCCCGCCCCACTACTGTGTTGCCCATTTTACTAGGGCTTCTGCTAACATGAGTAGATTCTTCTTCCTCTTCCCTTTTCCCTGTTCTTCCTCTTCCTATTATTCTTCTTCTACTTATTATTACCAAATACCCCTCCCGTTATTTTCCTTTTCGAAGGCAATTTGTAACGATATTTCTATATCATTATTATTTTTTACAGATTTTTCGCCCATAAACATGCACATGTCCTTTTATATTCGTCCGCATGCTATCATTGATAAAACATTTAAAAAATCTTTGTTCGGTATTACCATCATGGCGTAGTAAATACAGCCACTGATTTTAATGCCAGAACACCGAGACTAGGAAAAACTCGCCACAAGGGGGCGTTGGTCGACATCAAGAATGTGTGACATTTACTGTAATCTGAATGATTGAAGAAACTTTGGCACTCGTTATGACGATAGTTTAGGACTTCCTGAGTTTGACATACCACTACTACTACTACTACTACTACTACTACTACTACTACTATTACTACTCTTACTACTACTACTACTACTACTACTCTTACTACTATTACTACTACTACTCTTACTACTACTACTACTACTCTTACTACTACTACTACTACTACTACTACTTCTTCTTCTTCTACGTCTATGCATATTATTCCTTCCAGCGCACCCCCGTTATTTGAAATTTCATGTTACTAAATTGTTAGGAATTCTATTCAAATTAACATGTTGAGCCTCCCTGAACTCAATTTAGTTATTTGACATCATTTATCTTCTAAATTATTTGTCAGTATTCATTTGAAATCCTTAAAATGACTGGACATAATTCATCTTTCTTATCAGTCACATCATGTACCTTATCTGTATAGAGTTAGTGAGAGAGAAAGAGGGATGGATACCAATGAAAAAAAAAACAATTCTTTCGTGAATATTTGGTGGCCCTGATAAGGGCCGTTGAAATGGGGGTTCGCCGAGGCAAACTAGCTTGATTTAGCGGTTTTCTTTGGAAGCAACACGGCTTGGATGTTTGGCAGTACGCCACCTTGTGCGATTGTCACACCACCCAAGAGTTTGTTCAGTTCCTCGTCGTTGCGTACGGCGAGCTGAAGGTGACGAGGGATGATCCTAGACTTCTTGTTGTCACGAGCAGCATTACCGGCGAGTTCCAAGATTTCGGCAGTCAGGTACTCCAGTACTGCAGCCATGTAGACGGGTGCTCCAGCGCCTACCCTCTGTGCATAGCTGCCCTTTCGAAGAAATCGGTGAACACGTCCCACTGGGAACTGAAGACCAGCACGGGATGAGCGAGTCTTTGCCTTGGTTCGGGCCTTTCCACTCTTTCCTCTTCCAGACATGATGTTTTACTGATGAGATGAACCGATAGCGAGTTGAAGATCAGACAGGAGCAGTGTGCATTCGTGTAATGACTCCTCAGCGCTTTTTTCTGCCTTTTTATACGCGATGTGGCGTTCGCATTTACCGCCGGGGTATTGCGACTATTGTCCAATCAACGGTTCGCTGACCGCCGTCGCCAGTCCGGCCTCTGAAACAAAAATCAATATTTGTGACTGCTGCCATCTTGCGGCGAATCCTTCTCATCTGTTTACTATCCCTAACCCTACCTTTTCCTGTGCACCATTTATTTCATTTTCTTGAAAAAATTATAATGACGTGCACACCAAAATTTATTATGATCCCTCAAATAATCGAACACACAACTCAGTTTTGGAAGCTCGTGGTGTACTGTGTGGCAATATGGCTGCATGATATACCTACCTGAACAAAATACGATACAATAACGAATACATGAATCTATTTTGACTTTATATTTCATTAACAGAATAGCAAGTGAATTCTTATTCAAATAAAATTACAAAGAGATCTACTTGAAAAAAGTATGTACCCCTGGAATATATTTATTAGAACAAGTATACCAACTAACTTATATAAATCCTACTTTCAAAATCATCAAACAACCGAAAGCGAAGGCTTGTGATTCCACGTTTGTTTTATATATTAAAAATAATAAAAATGATAAAGACTGCGTGTATATACTGTTATGGTGATTTTATCAGTAATTTATTTATTTCCTATATATTTTTTTGTATTTCAATAGGAAAGAGGGAGGAGGATGTCATGGTACAAGATAAGGACAAGCAGTGACAGTGGCATGTGACATACGCACTCACTCTTCATGCGACTACAGGTAATTACCCCCCCCCCCCTCACAACCACTATTTTGATCAAAGTTATATGTATGATGTACATTATATCTATTTAATATTTCAATTACCCCAGGGATTCATTATTTTTACCAATTATTCATATATACTGCATATAATATCAGTGATTCTTTCGTGATGTTATGGTGGCTCTGAAAAGAGCCGTTTGGTTATATGCCCTACAGGCTGTAGTGCATTGGCGCTCTAGGCGCGTTCTCCACGGATTCGACGGGCCAGCTGGATATCTTTCGGCATGATGGTAACCCTCTTAGCATGGATGGCGCACAGGTTGGTGTCTTCAAATAGCCCGACCAGATAGGCTTCGCTAGCTTCTTGAAGGGCCATCACGGCGGAACTCTGGAAGCGGAGCTCTGTTTTGAAGTCCTGGGCAATCTCCCTCACTAGACGCTGGAATGGGAGTTTTCGGATCAGAAGCTCGGTGCTCTTCTGGTAGCGGCGAATCTCTCTCAGGGCGACAGTTCCAGGCCTGTACCTATGTGGCTTTTTAACTCCCCCGGTGGCTGGGGCACTCTTCCTGGCCGCCTTGGTTGCCAACTGCTTTCTGGGAGCCTTCCCTCCGGTAGATTTGCGAGCCGTCTGCTTGGTGCGTGCCATGGTTGGTTACTTGTCTGATGGTAAGTCTGCGAATCGAACGTAGAAGACGAGATGAGTGACTGCCGCTGAAAATATGACCGCTATTTATAAGAGCTCCGAGAGATCCCAAACCCAACGGCACCGTCCGCAGAGCTCTCGTGATTGGTCAGTTGTGTTGCTCTATTGTCATAACGCGCGAAGCGTGGTATGGTGGTGGCGCTGTGCACAACGGCACTGCGTGAGTAAAGGCACCAAAGGGGTGACGAATTTCACTACGGTAATAGTAAACTAAATTCACGGGGCGACCGATTCTGGATGGTTTTTTTTTTGAGAAGGTAACAACATGTAAGAAACTAGGGAACGGGGACATCATGAGTCAATGAAAAATCAAGACCCCGGTCTTGTCAATAACATACGCAAATTAAATGCTAATTTGGATTTGCTTTGCATCCCGTATCTCCGTCTTTATACCCCCCCCCCATTCAGTATTCATTTTTCAGTATTCATTTATAGCATGCTATAGCATGCATGCATGCATTCTCAAACGCATAATCATTCATGATCATTCCTTATCATCGGCACCTTTCCCAGTACACACGAACTTGATTTTCACAACAGATTCATTTTCATCTGTCATATTTTCTTACATTTTACTCTATTATTATTACTTACAATTTCATTCGTTTAATTTATTCGACCGTTCATTCATATGCTTATTTATTCCTTCATACTACATAATGCATTCTTTCTTGAATATTTGTGTGGCCCTGAAAAGGGCCGTTGTTTGTACATGAAGAGTAGAACTCCCTCTATTTAGATGTGGTATACTTCGTCACCGCTTTGGTGCCCTCACTCACGGCGTGCTTAGCAAGCTCCCCTGGAAGAAGAAGGCGCACGGCGGTCTGTATCTCACGACTGCTGATGGTAGATTTCTTGTTGTATTGGGCCAGCCGAGAAGATTCGCCGGCAATCCGCTCGAAGATGTCGTTGACGAAGCTGTTCATGATCGTCATGGCCCGGCTAGAAATTCCGGTATCAGGGTGAACCTGCTTAAGGACTTTGTAGATGTAGATTCCGTAGCTCTCCTTCCTTTTCCTGTGCCTCTTCTTGCCACCGCTGGGCCGGGGGGCCTTGACTGCTTTCTTGGAACCTTTCTTGGCAACTTGACCTGTTGGAGCCATGATGAATGTAAGCTGGTATGTGAAGAATGTAACGAAGCGTGTGCACCGATTAGATATTCGATTGCTAATGCGATTGGCCCGTCCCAATCGCCCTATTTATACACCGCGTCCGGGTCCGGTGCGGCGCGGTCCGTATGCAAATGAGCCCGGTCTTTCATTGGCCAATGGGCGCCTGTACTGCCCCTGGTCGAGAGATGGCGACAAAGTGTTATTATGCAATGAGTGTGGTGATTTTATCTTATTATTTTTGTATGACCGGCAAACTTATTATTTTTGGGATCAGTGAAAACTCTTTTGAAAATTAATAATAGTATTTTCAACGAGATATTATTCAGGACAACATCCCAGTTTGTTGTTAAGCACGATATCATAATAGATACATGCTGAGCGAAGTATGCTTTTAAATTAATATCCACGTAGGAAAGTGACGACCTGATGTGATGTAGTACTGACGAAAAATGGCGATATGTCGTTACAGCTTGTACAATAATATTATTATCAGGTCGAATGAAAATAATCCCCCTTTCCTGGTGAATTTTCAAAAAATAAAACCTCGTTTTTAAGTGAGGGTAATGAAAATTGAATATTGTGATATTTTCTTCAGTTTTACTCATTAATTTTTTTTTCATCAGGACATAGGAAAATGCCTTCATGTGAACCAGTCAAAATAGAAATTTATGTATTTTTAAATGCACCTCGATAAATATCAATTCATTTCTCTATTACAGTCTAAACCCTTCGTGAAAATGTCATGCTTTTAATGATATTGGGGGAAACACACTTTATTATCTGTTTGTACTGAAATTAAAATAAGGAGTTTAGCCGGGTTTTTTCAGGTAGCAAAATCTGACTAAAGAGCGACCTGGATAATTAGGGGCGGAGGCCGTCTTTTATCTCTTTTTTTTCTTCAATTCTTTCTTTTTTTATGCTACTCATTCTCTCCCCCCCCCCCATTTCTCTTCCTACCTCACCCCATCCCAAGTATATCTACAGCCGTTCGATCGATTGAAAGAAATTAAGACTTTGCATAAGAAGTAATGATTTATATCTATATCATTGTCGTTTATTTCCATTGGACGCACGTGATACATACATATTGGTATTGCTGCCGTGTTATTCCTAGCTTATGATCAAAACGTAGTCTACCAATGTTAGAGCACAGCGATACATGATTAATATTTTTTCTTCTTTATTGGTCACGAAAAATAAAACCGGCATTTTTTGGCACCTTGTTGCTATGTAATAGCACCTCTTTGGCTACTCACATGTCATTCTCACTCTGTATATAAGGCAATGGTAATTTGATACTATATGATGATAATGTAAGTATGAAAAGATTAGATTTATAGTAATTCCTAAATTGATTTATATTATTATAGTACTGATTATCATCATTCATCTACTTTAAATCAACAACATTCTTTCTTGATCATGTGGTGGCTCTGAAAAGAGCCGTTATTTCTAGCCATAACCGTAGGGTTAGACTAGCCGCCAAAACCGTACAGGGTGCGGCCCTGCCTTTTCAGTGCATAGACCACGTCCATGGCTGTGACAGTCTTCCGCTTGGCGTGCTCACAGTAGGTGACGGCATCACGGATGACATTCTCCAAGAAGACTTTCAGTACACCGCGTGTCTCTTCGTAGATGAGACCAGAGATTCTTTTGACTCCACCTCTTCTTGCTAGACGGCGGATAGCAGGCTTCGTGATACCTTGGATGTTGTCTCGTAGAACCTTGCGATGACGCTTGGCACCACCCTTTCCAAGACCCTTTCCTCCTTTTCCGCGACCTGACATCTTGATTTATGAGAGCTAGTTGTGTACGATACTGAAGACTGGATGTTACGCTGAGCGAATGAGGTAATTTGCGAGAACAGCGGCTATTGTGGTCAGATTGCGGACGTGGGTGACGAAACTCGTCACCGCGCCGACCCGGCGGCGAATGGCACTCACGTCAGAGCGCCCCCTTGTGCCGACGCCGATATGATTTCTGAAAGAGTCCCTCCCCCCCCCCCGCCCTGAAAACGCACGGAATAATGACCCTTAGGAAAAAACAAAATGCATAATTCTCGGAAGATATTGTCAATAGTACTCAAATATAAGGCAACATCTTAAATTTCATCAATAATACCGATCTCCCTCTCCAGTTCATTTTCTTTGCATTATTTATTTCTTACGTTTTCTTCCTTTCTCTTCGTGTTATTTTTTTTTCCACGATATATGTTAACTTCATATATAATTAGTTTCATATACATTTTTATACCTTATATGTCATTCACATCCCGCCCCCTTGTTCCTCCTTCTTATAATATGATAATAGTGTCCAATTACCTAGCCATTTAATAAATATATAATCTTCATTCTTTAATTTTTTTGCATTAGAATCCGACTTATACCAGTGCGAGTGGTCACAGAATTGGTTCATACTATAAATAATGTTTATTATCATTATTATTTTTGTTGTTATTATTACTGTTATTATTATTTCATTAAGACAAGTATTCTTTCATGGAAATGTGGTGGCTCTGAAAAGAGCCGTTTGGTTGGCACTGGAAAGTGGCTATCCAGAAATCACTTGGATTTCTTTGTCACCTTCTTTGCCGCGGGTTTCTTGGGGTTCGAAGCCTTTGGTTTCTTGGCTACCGCCTTCTTGGTCGCCTTCTTGGGTGTCGATTTCTTGGCAGGGACTTTCTTCTTTGGTGTCTTTTTCTTCTCTTTCTTCTCAGTAGTCTTCTTCACTGGCTTCTTCACTTTCTTTGGTGCTGCCTTTGCCTTCTTAGCGGCGGCTGCCTTCTGCTTTTTCTCCTTCTGGGCTGCAGCTTTCGCCTTGGCCTTCTCCTTCTCTTTCTCCTTCTTGACCTTCTCCTTTTCCTTCTTGGCCTTCTCCACTGCCTGTGCCTTGGCTGCTTGCACATTCAACTTGAATGACCCCGAAGCACCTTTACCCTTCGTCTGCGTAAGTTTGCCCTTCACCACACCAGCCTTCAGAGCCCTCTTGATGAATATGAGCTGTCGGTCCATCTGGACATCGAAGTTCTGCTCGATGTACTTCTTGATTGCCTGCAGCGAAGATCCATTCCGCTCCTTCAGTTCGGTGATTGCTGTCATAACCATCTCAGCAGCAGGCGGATGGGTCGCTGGTTTCTTCTTAGGAGCATTCTTGGTGTCCTTCTCAGCCATTTTGGTATACGTCTGTACAGTTGCGGCGTGAACAAAACAAGTGCCCGCCTCACCGCGAAATGATCATTATACGTCATGGTTGCGTACGTGGTAGGAAACCTCCCCAGCCTGCCCGCCCCACTACTGTGTTGCCCATTTTACTAGGGCTTCTGCTAACATGAGTAGATTCTTCTTCCTCTTCCCTTTTCCCTGTTCTTCCTCTTCCTATTATTCTTCTTCTACTTATTATTACCAAATACCCCTCCCGTTATTTTCCTTTTCGAAGGCAATTTGTAACGATATTTCTATATCATTATTATTTTTTACAGATTTTTCGCCCATAAACATGCACATGTCCTTTTATATTCGTCCGCATGCTATCATTGATAAAACATTTAAAAAATCTTTGTTCGGTATTACCATCATGGCGTAGTAAATACAGCCACTGATTTTAATGCCAGAACACCGAGACTAGGAAAAACTCGCCACAAGGGGGCGTTGGTCGACATCAAGAATGTGTGACATTTACTGTAATCTGAATGATTGAAGAAACTTTGGCACTCGTTATGACGATAGTTTAGGACTTCCTGAGTTTGACATACCACTACTACTACTACTACTACTACTACTACTACTACTACTATTACTACTCTTACTACTACTACTACTACTACTCTTACTACTATTACTACTACTACTCTTACTACTACTACTACTACTCTTACTACTACTACTACTACTACTACTACTTCTTCTTCTTCTACGTCTATGCATATTATTCCTTCCAGCGCACCCCCGTTATTTGAAATTTCATGTTACTAAATTGTTAGGAATTCTATTCAAATTAACATGTTGAGCCTCCCTGAACTCAATTTAGTTATTTGACATCATTTATCTTCTAAATTATTTGTCAGTATTCATTTGAAATCCTTAAAATGACTGGACATAATTCATCTTTCTTATCAGTCACATCATGTACCTTATCTGTATAGAGTTAGTGAGAGAGAAAGAGGGATGGATACCAATGAAAAAAAAAACAATTCTTTCGTGAATATTTGGTGGCCCTGATAAGGGCCGTTGAAATGGGGGTTCGCCGAGGCAAACTAGCTTGATTTAGCGGTTTTCTTTGGAAGCAACACGGCTTGGATGTTTGGCAGTACGCCACCTTGTGCGATTGTCACACCACCCAAGAGTTTGTTCAGTTCCTCGTCGTTGCGTACGGCGAGCTGAAGGTGACGAGGGATGATCCTAGACTTCTTGTTGTCACGAGCAGCATTACCGGCGAGTTCCAAGATTTCGGCAGTCAGGTACTCCAGTACTGCAGCCATGTAGACGGGTGCTCCAGCGCCTACCCTCTGTGCATAGCTGCCCTTTCGAAGAAATCGGTGAACACGTCCCACTGGGAACTGAAGACCAGCACGGGATGAGCGAGTCTTTGCCTTGGTTCGGGCCTTTCCACTCTTTCCTCTTCCAGACATGATGTTTTACTGATGAGATGAACCGATAGCGAGTTGAAGATCAGACAGGAGCAGTGTGCATTCGTGTAATGACTCCTCAGCGCTTTTTTCTGCCTTTTTATACGCGATGTGGCGTTCGCATTTACCGCCGGGGTATTGCGACTATTGTCCAATCAACGGTTCGCTGACCGCCGTCGCCAGTCCGGCCTCTGAAACAAAAATCAATATTTGTGACTGCTGCCATCTTGCGGCGAATCCTTCTCATCTGTTTACTATCCCTAACCCTACCTTTTCCTGTGCACCATTTATTTCATTTTCTTGAAAAAATTATAATGACGTGCACACCAAAATTTATTATGATCCCTCAAATAATCGAACACACAACTCAGTTTTGGAAGCTCGTGGTGTACTGTGTGGCAATATGGCTGCATGATATACCTACCTGAACAAAATACGATACAATAACGAATACATGAATCTATTTTGACTTTATATTTCATTAACAGAATAGCAAGTGAATTCTTATTCAAATAAAATTACAAAGAGATCTACTTGAAAAAAGTATGTACCCCTGGAATATATTTATTAGAACAAGTATACCAACTAACTTATATAAATCCTACTTTCAAAATCATCAAACAACCGAAAGCGAAGGCTTGTGATTCCACGTTTGTTTTATATATTAAAAATAATAAAAATGATAAAGACTGCGTGTATATACTGTTATGGTGATTTTATCAGTAATTTATTTATTTCCTATATATTTTTTTGTATTTCAATAGGAAAGAGGGAGGAGGATGTCATGGTACAAGATAAGGACAAGCAGTGACAGTGGCATGTGACATACGCACTCACTCTTCATGCGACTACAGGTAATTACCCCCCCCCCCCTCACAACCACTATTTTGATCAAAGTTATATGTATGATGTACATTATATCTATTTAATATTTCAATTACCCCAGGGATTCATTATTTTTACCAATTATTCATATATACTGCATATAATATCAGTGATTCTTTCGTGATGTTATGGTGGCTCTGAAAAGAGCCGTTTGGTTATATGCCCTACAGGCTGTAGTGCATTGGCGCTCTAGGCGCGTTCTCCACGGATTCGACGGGCCAGCTGGATATCTTTCGGCATGATGGTAACCCTCTTAGCATGGATGGCGCACAGGTTGGTGTCTTCAAATAGCCCGACCAGATAGGCTTCGCTAGCTTCTTGAAGGGCCATCACGGCGGAACTCTGGAAGCGGAGCTCTGTTTTGAAGTCCTGGGCAATCTCCCTCACTAGACGCTGGAATGGGAGTTTTCGGATCAGAAGCTCGGTGCTCTTCTGGTAGCGGCGAATCTCTCTCAGGGCGACAGTTCCAGGCCTGTACCTATGTGGCTTTTTAACTCCCCCGGTGGCTGGGGCACTCTTCCTGGCCGCCTTGGTTGCCAACTGCTTTCTGGGAGCCTTCCCTCCGGTAGATTTGCGAGCCGTCTGCTTGGTGCGTGCCATGGTTGGTTACTTGTCTGATGGTAAGTCTGCGAATCGAACGTAGAAGACGAGATGAGTGACTGCCGCTGAAAATATGACCGCTATTTATAAGAGCTCCGAGAGATCCCAAACCCAACGGCACCGTCCGCAGAGCTCTCGTGATTGGTCAGTTGTGTTGCTCTATTGTCATAACGCGCGAAGCGTGGTATGGTGGTGGCGCTGTGCACAACGGCACTGCGTGAGTAAAGGCACCAAAGGGGTGACGAATTTCACTACGGTAATAGTAAACTAAATTCACGGGGCGACCGATTCTGGATGGTTTTTTTTTTGAGAAGGTAACAACATGTAAGAAACTAGGGAACGGGGACATCATGAGTCAATGAAAAATCAAGACCCCGGTCTTGTCAATAACATACGCAAATTAAATGCTAATTTGGATTTGCTTTGCATCCCGTATCTCCGTCTTTATACCCCCCCCCCATTCAGTATTCATTTTTCAGTATTCATTTATAGCATGCTATAGCATGCATGCATGCATTCTCAAACGCATAATCATTCATGATCATTCCTTATCATCGGCACCTTTCCCAGTACACACGAACTTGATTTTCACAACAGATTCATTTTCATCTGTCATATTTTCTTACATTTTACTCTATTATTATTACTTACAATTTCATTCGTTTAATTTATTCGACCGTTCATTCATATGCTTATTTATTCCTTCATACTACATAATGCATTCTTTCTTGAATATTTGTGTGGCCCTGAAAAGGGCCGTTGTTTGTACATGAAGAGTAGAACTCCCTCTATTTAGATGTGGTATACTTCGTCACCGCTTTGGTGCCCTCACTCACGGCGTGCTTAGCAAGCTCCCCTGGAAGAAGAAGGCGCACGGCGGTCTGTATCTCACGACTGCTGATGGTAGATTTCTTGTTGTATTGGGCCAGCCGAGAAGATTCGCCGGCAATCCGCTCGAAGATGTCGTTGACGAAGCTGTTCATGATCGTCATGGCCCGGCTAGAAATTCCGGTATCAGGGTGAACCTGCTTAAGGACTTTGTAGATGTAGATTCCGTAGCTCTCCTTCCTTTTCCTGTGCCTCTTCTTGCCACCGCTGGGCCGGGGGGCCTTGACTGCTTTCTTGGAACCTTTCTTGGCAACTTGACCTGTTGGAGCCATGATGAATGTAAGCTGGTATGTGAAGAATGTAACGAAGCGTGTGCACCGATTAGATATTCGATTGCTAATGCGATTGGCCCGTCCCAATCGCCCTATTTATACACCGCGTCCGGGTCCGGTGCGGCGCGGTCCGTATGCAAATGAGCCCGGTCTTTCATTGGCCAATGGGCGCCTGTACTGCCCCTGGTCGAGAGATGGCGACAAAGTGTTATTATGCAATGAGTGTGGTGATTTTATCTTATTATTTTTGTATGACCGGCAAACTTATTATTTTTGGGATCAGTGAAAACTCTTTTGAAAATTAATAATAGTATTTTCAACGAGATATTATTCAGGACAACATCCCAGTTTGTTGTTAAGCACGATATCATAATAGATACATGCTGAGCGAAGTATGCTTTTAAATTAATATCCACGTAGGAAAGTGACGACCTGATGTGATGTAGTACTGACGAAAAATGGCGATATGTCGTTACAGCTTGTACAATAATATTATTATCAGGTCGAATGAAAATAATCCCCCTTTCCTGGTGAATTTTCAAAAAATAAAACCTCGTTTTTAAGTGAGGGTAATGAAAATTGAATATTGTGATATTTTCTTCAGTTTTACTCATTAATTTTTTTTTCATCAGGACATAGGAAAATGCCTTCATGTGAACCAGTCAAAATAGAAATTTATGTATTTTTAAATGCACCTCGATAAATATCAATTCATTTCTCTATTACAGTCTAAACCCTTCGTGAAAATGTCATGCTTTTAATGATATTGGGGGAAACACACTTTATTATCTGTTTGTACTGAAATTAAAATAAGGAGTTTAGCCGGGTTTTTTCAGGTAGCAAAATCTGACTAAAGAGCGACCTGGATAATTAGGGGCGGAGGCCGTCTTTTATCTCTTTTTTTTCTTCAATTCTTTCTTTTTTTATGCTACTCATTCTCTCCCCCCCCCCCATTTCTCTTCCTACCTCACCCCATCCCAAGTATATCTACAGCCGTTCGATCGATTGAAAGAAATTAAGACTTTGCATAAGAAGTAATGATTTATATCTATATCATTGTCGTTTATTTCCTTTGGACGCACGTGATACATACATATTGGTATTGCTGCCGTGTTATTCCTAGCTTATGATCAAAACGTAGTCTACCAATGTTAGAGCACAGCGATACATGATTAATATTTTTTCTTCTTTATTGGTCACGAAAAATAAAACCGGCATTTTTTGGCACCTTGTTGCTATGTAATAGCACCTCTTTGGCTACTCACATGTCATTCTCACTCTGTATATAAGGCAATGGTAATTTGATACTATATGATGATAATGTAAGTATGAAAAGATTAGATTTATAGTAATTCCTAAATTGATTTATATTATTATAGTACTGATTATCATCATTCATCTACTTTAAATCAACAACATTCTTTCTTGATCATGTGGTGGCTCTGAAAAGAGCCGTTATTTCTAGCCATAACCGTAGGGTTAGACTAGCCGCCAAAACCGTACAGGGTGCGGCCCTGCCTTTTCAGTGCATAGACCACGTCCATGGCTGTGACAGTCTTCCGCTTGGCGTGCTCACAGTAGGTGACGGCATCACGGATGACATTCTCCAAGAAGACTTTCAGTACACCGCGTGTCTCTTCGTAGATGAGACCAGAGATTCTTTTGACTCCACCTCTTCTTGCTAGACGGCGGATAGCAGGCTTCGTGATACCTTGGATGTTGTCTCGTAGAACCTTGCGATGACGCTTGGCACCACCCTTTCCAAGACCCTTTCCTCCTTTTCCGCGACCTGACATCTTGATTTATGAGAGCTAGTTGTGTACGATACTGAAGACTGGATGTTACGCTGAGCGAATGAGGTAATTTGCGAGAACAGCGGCTATTGTGGTCAGATTGCGGACGTGGGTGACGAAACTCGTCACCGCGCCGACCCGGCGGCGAATGGCACTCACGTCAGAGCGCCCCCTTGTGCCGACGCCGATATGATTTCTGAAAGAGTCCCTCCCCCCCCCCCGCCCTGAAAACGCACGGAATAATGACCCTTAGGAAAAAACAAAATGCATAATTCTCGGAAGATATTGTCAATAGTACTCAAATATAAGGCAACATCTTAAATTTCATCAATAATACCGATCTCCCTCTCCAGTTCATTTTCTTTGCATTATTTATTTCTTACGTTTTCTTCCTTTCTCTTCGTGTTATTTTTTTTTCCACGATATATGTTAACTTCATATATAATTAGTTTCATATACATTTTTATACCTTATATGTCATTCACATCCCGCCCCCTTGTTCCTCCTTCTTATAATATGATAATAGTGTCCAATTACCTAGCCATTTAATAAATATATAATCTTCATTCTTTAATTTTTTTGCATTAGAATCCGACTTATACCAGTGCGAGTGGTCACAGAATTGGTTCATACTATAAATAATGTTTATTATCATTATTATTTTTGTTGTTATTATTACTGTTATTATTATTTCATTAAGACAAGTATTCTTTCATGGAAATGTGGTGGCTCTGAAAAGAGCCGTTTGGTTGGCACTGGAAAGTGGCTATCCAGAAATCACTTGGATTTCTTTGTCACCTTCTTTGCCGCGGGTTTCTTGGGGTTCGAAGCCTTTGGTTTCTTGGCTACCGCCTTCTTGGTCGCCTTCTTGGGTGTCGATTTCTTGGCAGGGACTTTCTTCTTTGGTGTCTTTTTCTTCTCTTTCTTCTCAGTAGTCTTCTTCACTGGCTTCTTCACTTTCTTTGGTGCTGCCTTTGCCTTCTTAGCGGCGGCTGCCTTCTGCTTTTTCTCCTTCTGGGCTGCAGCTTTCGCCTTGGCCTTCTCCTTCTCTTTCTCCTTCTTGACCTTCTCCTTTTCCTTCTTGGCCTTCTCCACTGCCTGTGCCTTGGCTGCTTGCACATTCAACTTGAATGACCCCGAAGCACCTTTACCCTTCGTCTGCGTAAGTTTGCCCTTCACCACACCAGCCTTCAGAGCCCTCTTGATGAATATGAGCTGTCGGTCCATCTGGACATCGAAGTTCTGCTCGATGTACTTCTTGATTGCCTGCAGCGAAGATCCATTCCGCTCCTTCAGTTCGGTGATTGCTGTCATAACCATCTCAGCAGCAGGCGGATGGGTCGCTGGTTTCTTCTTAGGAGCATTCTTGGTGTCCTTCTCAGCCATTTTGGTATACGTCTGTACAGTTGCGGCGTGAACAAAACAAGTGCCCGCCTCACCGCGAAATGATCATTATACGTCATGGTTGCGTACGTGGTAGGAAACCTCCCCAGCCTGCCCGCCCCACTACTGTGTTGCCCATTTTACTAGGGCTTCTGCTAACATGAGTAGATTCTTCTTCCTCTTCCCTTTTCCCTGTTCTTCCTCTTCCTATTATTCTTCTTCTACTTATTATTACCAAATACCCCTCCCGTTATTTTCCTTTTCGAAGGCAATTTGTAACGATATTTCTATATCATTATTATTTTTTACAGATTTTTCGCCCATAAACATGCACATGTCCTTTTATATTCGTCCGCATGCTATCATTGATAAAACATTTAAAAAATCTTTGTTCGGTATTACCATCATGGCGTAGTAAATACAGCCACTGATTTTAATGCCAGAACACCGAGACTAGGAAAAACTCGCCACAAGGGGGCGTTGGTCGACATCAAGAATGTGTGACATTTACTGTAATCTGAATGATTGAAGAAACTTTGGCACTCGTTATGACGATAGTTTAGGACTTCCTGAGTTTGACATACCACTACTACTACTACTACTACTACTACTACTACTACTATTACTACTCTTACTACTACTACTACTACTACTACTCTTACTACTATTACTACTACTACTCTTACTACTACTACTACTACTCTTACTACTACTACTACTACTACTACTACTTCTTCTTCTTCTACGTCTATGCATATTATTCCTTCCAGCGCACCCCCGTTATTTGAAATTTCATGTTACTAAATTGTTAGGAATTCTATTCAAATTAACATGTTGAGCCTCCCTGAACTCAATTTAGTTATTTGACATCATTTATCTTCTAAATTATTTGTCAGTATTCATTTGAAATCCTTAAAATGACTGGACATAATTCATCTTTCTTATCAGTCACATCATGTACCTTATCTGTATAGAGTTAGTGAGAGAGAAAGAGGGATGGATACCAATGAAAAAAAAAACAATTCTTTCGTGAATATTTGGTGGCCCTGATAAGGGCCGTTGAAATGGGGGTTCGCCGAGGCAAACTAGCTTGATTTAGCGGTTTTCTTTGGAAGCAACACGGCTTGGATGTTTGGCAGTACGCCACCTTGTGCGATTGTCACACCACCCAAGAGTTTGTTCAGTTCCTCGTCGTTGCGTACGGCGAGCTGAAGGTGACGAGGGATGATCCTAGACTTCTTGTTGTCACGAGCAGCATTACCGGCGAGTTCCAAGATTTCGGCAGTCAGGTACTCCAGTACTGCAGCCATGTAGACGGGTGCTCCAGCGCCTACCCTCTGTGCATAGCTGCCCTTTCGAAGAAATCGGTGAACACGTCCCACTGGGAACTGAAGACCAGCACGGGATGAGCGAGTCTTTGCCTTGGTTCGGGCCTTTCCACTCTTTCCTCTTCCAGACATGATGTTTTACTGATGAGATGAACCGATAGCGAGTTGAAGATCAGACAGGAGCAGTGTGCATTCGTGTAATGACTCCTCAGCGCTTTTTTCTGCCTTTTTATACGCGATGTGGCGTTCGCATTTACCGCCGGGGTATTGCGACTATTGTCCAATCAACGGTTCGCTGACCGCCGTCGCCAGTCCGGCCTCTGAAACAAAAATCAATATTTGTGACTGCTGCCATCTTGCGGCGAATCCTTCTCATCTGTTTACTATCCCTAACCCTACCTTTTCCTGTGCACCATTTATTTCATTTTCTTGAAAAAATTATAATGACGTGCACACCAAAATTTATTATGATCCCTCAAATAATCGAACACACAACTCAGTTTTGGAAGCTCGTGGTGTACTGTGTGGCAATATGGCTGCATGATATACCTACCTGAACAAAATACGATACAATAACGAATACATGAATCTATTTTGACTTTATATTTCATTAACAGAATAGCAAGTGAATTCTTATTCAAATAAAATTACAAAGAGATCTACTTGAAAAAAGTATGTACCCCTGGAATATATTTATTAGAACAAGTATACCAACTAACTTATATAAATCCTACTTTCAAAATCATCAAACAACCGAAAGCGAAGGCTTGTGATTCCACGTTTGTTTTATATATTAAAAATAATAAAAATGATAAAGACTGCGTGTATATACTGTTATGGTGATTTTATCAGTAATTTATTTATTTCCTATATATTTTTTTGTATTTCAATAGGAAAGAGGGAGGAGGATGTCATGGTACAAGATAAGGACAAGCAGTGACAGTGGCATGTGACATACGCACTCACTCTTCATGCGACTACAGGTAATTACCCCCCCCCCCCTCACAACCACTATTTTGATCAAAGTTATATGTATGATGTACATTATATCTATTTAATATTTCAATTACCCCAGGGATTCATTATTTTTACCAATTATTCATATATACTGCATATAATATCAGTGATTCTTTCGTGATGTTATGGTGGCTCTGAAAAGAGCCGTTTGGTTATATGCCCTACAGGCTGTAGTGCATTGGCGCTCTAGGCGCGTTCTCCACGGATTCGACGGGCCAGCTGGATATCTTTCGGCATGATGGTAACCCTCTTAGCATGGATGGCGCACAGGTTGGTGTCTTCAAATAGCCCGACCAGATAGGCTTCGCTAGCTTCTTGAAGGGCCATCACGGCGGAACTCTGGAAGCGGAGCTCTGTTTTGAAGTCCTGGGCAATCTCCCTCACTAGACGCTGGAATGGGAGTTTTCGGATCAGAAGCTCGGTGCTCTTCTGGTAGCGGCGAATCTCTCTCAGGGCGACAGTTCCAGGCCTGTACCTATGTGGCTTTTTAACTCCCCCGGTGGCTGGGGCACTCTTCCTGGCCGCCTTGGTTGCCAACTGCTTTCTGGGAGCCTTCCCTCCGGTAGATTTGCGAGCCGTCTGCTTGGTGCGTGCCATGGTTGGTTACTTGTCTGATGGTAAGTCTGCGAATCGAACGTAGAAGACGAGATGAGTGACTGCCGCTGAAAATATGACCGCTATTTATAAGAGCTCCGAGAGATCCCAAACCCAACGGCACCGTCCGCAGAGCTCTCGTGATTGGTCAGTTGTGTTGCTCTATTGTCATAACGCGCGAAGCGTGGTATGGTGGTGGCGCTGTGCACAACGGCACTGCGTGAGTAAAGGCACCAAAGGGGTGACGAATTTCACTACGGTAATAGTAAACTAAATTCACGGGGCGACCGATTCTGGATGGTTTTTTTTTTGAGAAGGTAACAACATGTAAGAAACTAGGGAACGGGGACATCATGAGTCAATGAAAAATCAAGACCCCGGTCTTGTCAATAACATACGCAAATTAAATGCTAATTTGGATTTGCTTTGCATCCCGTATCTCCGTCTTTATACCCCCCCCCCATTCAGTATTCATTTTTCAGTATTCATTTATAGCATGCTATAGCATGCATGCATGCATTCTCAAACGCATAATCATTCATGATCATTCCTTATCATCGGCACCTTTCCCAGTACACACGAACTTGATTTTCACAACAGATTCATTTTCATCTGTCATATTTTCTTACATTTTACTCTATTATTATTACTTACAATTTCATTCGTTTAATTTATTCGACCGTTCATTCATATGCTTATTTATTCCTTCATACTACATAATGCATTCTTTCTTGAATATTTGTGTGGCCCTGAAAAGGGCCGTTGTTTGTACATGAAGAGTAGAACTCCCTCTATTTAGATGTGGTATACTTCGTCACCGCTTTGGTGCCCTCACTCACGGCGTGCTTAGCAAGCTCCCCTGGAAGAAGAAGGCGCACGGCGGTCTGTATCTCACGACTGCTGATGGTAGATTTCTTGTTGTATTGGGCCAGCCGAGAAGATTCGCCGGCAATCCGCTCGAAGATGTCGTTGACGAAGCTGTTCATGATCGTCATGGCCCGGCTAGAAATTCCGGTATCAGGGTGAACCTGCTTAAGGACTTTGTAGATGTAGATTCCGTAGCTCTCCTTCCTTTTCCTGTGCCTCTTCTTGCCACCGCTGGGCCGGGGGGCCTTGACTGCTTTCTTGGAACCTTTCTTGGCAACTTGACCTGTTGGAGCCATGATGAATGTAAGCTGGTATGTGAAGAATGTAACGAAGCGTGTGCACCGATTAGATATTCGATTGCTAATGCGATTGGCCCGTCCCAATCGCCCTATTTATACACCGCGTCCGGGTCCGGTGCGGCGCGGTCCGTATGCAAATGAGCCCGGTCTTTCATTGGCCAATGGGCGCCTGTACTGCCCCTGGTCGAGAGATGGCGACAAAGTGTTATTATGCAATGAGTGTGGTGATTTTATCTTATTATTTTTGTATGACCGGCAAACTTATTATTTTTGGGATCAGTGAAAACTCTTTTGAAAATTAATAATAGTATTTTCAACGAGATATTATTCAGGACAACATCCCAGTTTGTTGTTAAGCACGATATCATAATAGATACATGCTGAGCGAAGTATGCTTTTAAATTAATATCCACGTAGGAAAGTGACGACCTGATGTGATGTAGTACTGACGAAAAATGGCGATATGTCGTTACAGCTTGTACAATAATATTATTATCAGGTCGAATGAAAATAATCCCCCTTTCCTGGTGAATTTTCAAAAAATAAAACCTCGTTTTTAAGTGAGGGTAATGAAAATTGAATATTGTGATATTTTCTTCAGTTTTACTCATTAATTTTTTTTTCATCAGGACATAGGAAAATGCCTTCATGTGAACCAGTCAAAATAGAAATTTATGTATTTTTAAATGCACCTCGATAAATATCAATTCATTTCTCTATTACAGTCTAAACCCTTCGTGAAAATGTCATGCTTTTAATGATATTGGGGGAAACACACTTTATTATCTGTTTGTACTGAAATTAAAATAAGGAGTTTAGCCGGGTTTTTTCAGGTAGCAAAATCTGACTAAAGAGCGACCTGGATAATTAGGGGCGGAGGCCGTCTTTTATCTCTTTTTTTTCTTCAATTCTTTCTTTTTTTATGCTACTCATTCTCTCCCCCCCCCCCATTTCTCTTCCTACCTCACCCCATCCCAAGTATATCTACAGCCGTTCGATCGATTGAAAGAAATTAAGACTTTGCATAAGAAGTAATGATTTATATCTATATCATTGTCGTTTATTTCCTTTGGACGCACGTGATACATACATATTGGTATTGCTGCCGTGTTATTCCTAGCTTATGATCAAAACGTAGTCTACCAATGTTAGAGCACAGCGATACATGATTAATATTTTTTCTTCTTTATTGGTCACGAAAAATAAAACCGGCATTTTTTGGCACCTTGTTGCTATGTAATAGCACCTCTTTGGCTACTCACATGTCATTCTCACTCTGTATATAAGGCAATGGTAATTTGATACTATATGATGATAATGTAAGTATGAAAAGATTAGATTTATAGTAATTCCTAAATTGATTTATATTATTATAGTACTGATTATCATCATTCATCTACTTTAAATCAACAACATTCTTTCTTGATCATGTGGTGGCTCTGAAAAGAGCCGTTATTTCTAGCCATAACCGTAGGGTTAGACTAGCCGCCAAAACCGTACAGGGTGCGGCCCTGCCTTTTCAGTGCATAGACCACGTCCATGGCTGTGACAGTCTTCCGCTTGGCGTGCTCACAGTAGGTGACGGCATCACGGATGACATTCTCCAAGAAGACTTTCAGTACACCGCGTGTCTCTTCGTAGATGAGACCAGAGATTCTTTTGACTCCACCTCTTCTTGCTAGACGGCGGATAGCAGGCTTCGTGATACCTTGGATGTTGTCTCGTAGAACCTTGCGATGACGCTTGGCACCACCCTTTCCAAGACCCTTTCCTCCTTTTCCGCGACCTGACATCTTGATTTATGAGAGCTAGTTGTGTACGATACTGAAGACTGGATGTTACGCTGAGCGAATGAGGTAATTTGCGAGAACAGCGGCTATTGTGGTCAGATTGCGGACGTGGGTGACGAAACTCGTCACCGCGCCGACCCGGCGGCGAATGGCACTCACGTCAGAGCGCCCCCTTGTGCCGACGCCGATATGATTTCTGAAAGAGTCCCTCCCCCCCCCCCGCCCTGAAAACGCACGGAATAATGACCCTTAGGAAAAAACAAAATGCATAATTCTCGGAAGATATTGTCAATAGTACTCAAATATAAGGCAACATCTTAAATTTCATCAATAATACCGATCTCCCTCTCCAGTTCATTTTCTTTGCATTATTTATTTCTTACGTTTTCTTCCTTTCTCTTCGTGTTATTTTTTTTTCCACGATATATGTTAACTTCATATATAATTAGTTTCATATACATTTTTATACCTTATATGTCATTCACATCCCGCCCCCTTGTTCCTCCTTCTTATAATATGATAATAGTGTCCAATTACCTAGCCATTTAATAAATATATAATCTTCATTCTTTAATTTTTTTGCATTAGAATCCGACTTATACCAGTGCGAGTGGTCACAGAATTGGTTCATACTATAAATAATGTTTATTATCATTATTATTTTTGTTGTTATTATTACTGTTATTATTATTTCATTAAGACAAGTATTCTTTCATGGAAATGTGGTGGCTCTGAAAAGAGCCGTTTGGTTGGCACTGGAAAGTGGCTATCCAGAAATCACTTGGATTTCTTTGTCACCTTCTTTGCCGCGGGTTTCTTGGGGTTCGAAGCCTTTGGTTTCTTGGCTACCGCCTTCTTGGTCGCCTTCTTGGGTGTCGATTTCTTGGCAGGGACTTTCTTCTTTGGTGTCTTTTTCTTCTCTTTCTTCTCAGTAGTCTTCTTCACTGGCTTCTTCACTTTCTTTGGTGCTGCCTTTGCCTTCTTAGCGGCGGCTGCCTTCTGCTTTTTCTCCTTCTGGGCTGCAGCTTTCGCCTTGGCCTTCTCCTTCTCTTTCTCCTTCTTGACCTTCTCCTTTTCCTTCTTGGCCTTCTCCACTGCCTGTGCCTTGGCTGCTTGCACATTCAACTTGAATGACCCCGAAGCACCTTTACCCTTCGTCTGCGTAAGTTTGCCCTTCACCACACCAGCCTTCAGAGCCCTCTTGATGAATATGAGCTGTCGGTCCATCTGGACATCGAAGTTCTGCTCGATGTACTTCTTGATTGCCTGCAGCGAAGATCCATTCCGCTCCTTCAGTTCGGTGATTGCTGTCATAACCATCTCAGCAGCAGGCGGATGGGTCGCTGGTTTCTTCTTAGGAGCATTCTTGGTGTCCTTCTCAGCCATTTTGGTATACGTCTGTACAGTTGCGGCGTGAACAAAACAAGTGCCCGCCTCACCGCGAAATGATCATTATACGTCATGGTTGCGTACGTGGTAGGAAACCTCCCCAGCCTGCCCGCCCCACTACTGTGTTGCCCATTTTACTAGGGCTTCTGCTAACATGAGTAGATTCTTCTTCCTCTTCCCTTTTCCCTGTTCTTCCTCTTCCTATTATTCTTCTTCTACTTATTATTACCAAATACCCCTCCCGTTATTTTCCTTTTCGAAGGCAATTTGTAACGATATTTCTATATCATTATTATTTTTTACAGATTTTTCGCCCATAAACATGCACATGTCCTTTTATATTCGTCCGCATGCTATCATTGATAAAACATTTAAAAAATCTTTGTTCGGTATTACCATCATGGCGTAGTAAATACAGCCACTGATTTTAATGCCAGAACACCGAGACTAGGAAAAACTCGCCACAAGGGGGCGTTGGTCGACATCAAGAATGTGTGACATTTACTGTAATCTGAATGATTGAAGAAACTTTGGCACTCGTTATGACGATAGTTTAGGACTTCCTGAGTTTGACATACCACTACTACTACTACTACTACTACTACTACTACTACTACTATTACTACTCTTACTACTACTACTACTACTACTACTCTTACTACTATTACTACTACTACTCTTACTACTACTACTACTACTCTTACTACTACTACTACTACTACTACTACTTCTTCTTCTTCTACGTCTATGCATATTATTCCTTCCAGCGCACCCCCGTTATTTGAAATTTCATGTTACTAAATTGTTAGGAATTCTATTCAAATTAACATGTTGAGCCTCCCTGAACTCAATTTAGTTATTTGACATCATTTATCTTCTAAATTATTTGTCAGTATTCATTTGAAATCCTTAAAATGACTGGACATAATTCATCTTTCTTATCAGTCACATCATGTACCTTATCTGTATAGAGTTAGTGAGAGAGAAAGAGGGATGGATACCAATGAAAAAAAAAACAATTCTTTCGTGAATATTTGGTGGCCCTGATAAGGGCCGTTGAAATGGGGGTTCGCCGAGGCAAACTAGCTTGATTTAGCGGTTTTCTTTGGAAGCAACACGGCTTGGATGTTTGGCAGTACGCCACCTTGTGCGATTGTCACACCACCCAAGAGTTTGTTCAGTTCCTCGTCGTTGCGTACGGCGAGCTGAAGGTGACGAGGGATGATCCTAGACTTCTTGTTGTCACGAGCAGCATTACCGGCGAGTTCCAAGATTTCGGCAGTCAGGTACTCCAGTACTGCAGCCATGTAGACGGGTGCTCCAGCGCCTACCCTCTGTGCATAGCTGCCCTTTCGAAGAAATCGGTGAACACGTCCCACTGGGAACTGAAGACCAGCACGGGATGAGCGAGTCTTTGCCTTGGTTCGGGCCTTTCCACTCTTTCCTCTTCCAGACATGATGTTTTACTGATGAGATGAACCGATAGCGAGTTGAAGATCAGACAGGAGCAGTGTGCATTCGTGTAATGACTCCTCAGCGCTTTTTTCTGCCTTTTTATACGCGATGTGGCGTTCGCATTTACCGCCGGGGTATTGCGACTATTGTCCAATCAACGGTTCGCTGACCGCCGTCGCCAGTCCGGCCTCTGAAACAAAAATCAATATTTGTGACTGCTGCCATCTTGCGGCGAATCCTTCTCATCTGTTTACTATCCCTAACCCTACCTTTTCCTGTGCACCATTTATTTCATTTTCTTGAAAAAATTATAATGACGTGCACACCAAAATTTATTATGATCCCTCAAATAATCGAACACACAACTCAGTTTTGGAAGCTCGTGGTGTACTGTGTGGCAATATGGCTGCATGATATACCTACCTGAACAAAATACGATACAATAACGAATACATGAATCTATTTTGACTTTATATTTCATTAACAGAATAGCAAGTGAATTCTTATTCAAATAAAATTACAAAGAGATCTACTTGAAAAAAGTATGTACCCCTGGAATATATTTATTAGAACAAGTATACCAACTAACTTATATAAATCCTACTTTCAAAATCATCAAACAACCGAAAGCGAAGGCTTGTGATTCCACGTTTGTTTTATATATTAAAAATAATAAAAATGATAAAGACTGCGTGTATATACTGTTATGGTGATTTTATCAGTAATTTATTTATTTCCTATATATTTTTTTGTATTTCAATAGGAAAGAGGGAGGAGGATGTCATGGTACAAGATAAGGACAAGCAGTGACAGTGGCATGTGACATACGCACTCACTCTTCATGCGACTACAGGTAATTACCCCCCCCCCCCTCACAACCACTATTTTGATCAAAGTTATATGTATGATGTACATTATATCTATTTAATATTTCAATTACCCCAGGGATTCATTATTTTTACCAATTATTCATATATACTGCATATAATATCAGTGATTCTTTCGTGATGTTATGGTGGCTCTGAAAAGAGCCGTTTGGTTATATGCCCTACAGGCTGTAGTGCATTGGCGCTCTAGGCGCGTTCTCCACGGATTCGACGGGCCAGCTGGATATCTTTCGGCATGATGGTAACCCTCTTAGCATGGATGGCGCACAGGTTGGTGTCTTCAAATAGCCCGACCAGATAGGCTTCGCTAGCTTCTTGAAGGGCCATCACGGCGGAACTCTGGAAGCGGAGCTCTGTTTTGAAGTCCTGGGCAATCTCCCTCACTAGACGCTGGAATGGGAGTTTTCGGATCAGAAGCTCGGTGCTCTTCTGGTAGCGGCGAATCTCTCTCAGGGCGACAGTTCCAGGCCTGTACCTATGTGGCTTTTTAACTCCCCCGGTGGCTGGGGCACTCTTCCTGGCCGCCTTGGTTGCCAACTGCTTTCTGGGAGCCTTCCCTCCGGTAGATTTGCGAGCCGTCTGCTTGGTGCGTGCCATGGTTGGTTACTTGTCTGATGGTAAGTCTGCGAATCGAACGTAGAAGACGAGATGAGTGACTGCCGCTGAAAATATGACCGCTATTTATAAGAGCTCCGAGAGATCCCAAACCCAACGGCACCGTCCGCAGAGCTCTCGTGATTGGTCAGTTGTGTTGCTCTATTGTCATAACGCGCGAAGCGTGGTATGGTGGTGGCGCTGTGCACAACGGCACTGCGTGAGTAAAGGCACCAAAGGGGTGACGAATTTCACTACGGTAATAGTAAACTAAATTCACGGGGCGACCGATTCTGGATGGTTTTTTTTTTGAGAAGGTAACAACATGTAAGAAACTAGGGAACGGGGACATCATGAGTCAATGAAAAATCAAGACCCCGGTCTTGTCAATAACATACGCAAATTAAATGCTAATTTGGATTTGCTTTGCATCCCGTATCTCCGTCTTTATACCCCCCCCCCATTCAGTATTCATTTTTCAGTATTCATTTATAGCATGCTATAGCATGCATGCATGCATTCTCAAACGCATAATCATTCATGATCATTCCTTATCATCGGCACCTTTCCCAGTACACACGAACTTGATTTTCACAACAGATTCATTTTCATCTGTCATATTTTCTTACATTTTACTCTATTATTATTACTTACAATTTCATTCGTTTAATTTATTCGACCGTTCATTCATATGCTTATTTATTCCTTCATACTACATAATGCATTCTTTCTTGAATATTTGTGTGGCCCTGAAAAGGGCCGTTGTTTGTACATGAAGAGTAGAACTCCCTCTATTTAGATGTGGTATACTTCGTCACCGCTTTGGTGCCCTCACTCACGGCGTGCTTAGCAAGCTCCCCTGGAAGAAGAAGGCGCACGGCGGTCTGTATCTCACGACTGCTGATGGTAGATTTCTTGTTGTATTGGGCCAGCCGAGAAGATTCGCCGGCAATCCGCTCGAAGATGTCGTTGACGAAGCTGTTCATGATCGTCATGGCCCGGCTAGAAATTCCGGTATCAGGGTGAACCTGCTTAAGGACTTTGTAGATGTAGATTCCGTAGCTCTCCTTCCTTTTCCTGTGCCTCTTCTTGCCACCGCTGGGCCGGGGGGCCTTGACTGCTTTCTTGGAACCTTTCTTGGCAACTTGACCTGTTGGAGCCATGATGAATGTAAGCTGGTATGTGAAGAATGTAACGAAGCGTGTGCACCGATTAGATATTCGATTGCTAATGCGATTGGCCCGTCCCAATCGCCCTATTTATACACCGCGTCCGGGTCCGGTGCGGCGCGGTCCGTATGCAAATGAGCCCGGTCTTTCATTGGCCAATGGGCGCCTGTACTGCCCCTGGTCGAGAGATGGCGACAAAGTGTTATTATGCAATGAGTGTGGTGATTTTATCTTATTATTTTTGTATGACCGGCAAACTTATTATTTTTGGGATCAGTGAAAACTCTTTTGAAAATTAATAATAGTATTTTCAACGAGATATTATTCAGGACAACATCCCAGTTTGTTGTTAAGCACGATATCATAATAGATACATGCTGAGCGAAGTATGCTTTTAAATTAATATCCACGTAGGAAAGTGACGACCTGATGTGATGTAGTACTGACGAAAAATGGCGATATGTCGTTACAGCTTGTACAATAATATTATTATCAGGTCGAATGAAAATAATCCCCCTTTCCTGGTGAATTTTCAAAAAATAAAACCTCGTTTTTAAGTGAGGGTAATGAAAATTGAATATTGTGATATTTTCTTCAGTTTTACTCATTAATTTTTTTTTCATCAGGACATAGGAAAATGCCTTCATGTGAACCAGTCAAAATAGAAATTTATGTATTTTTAAATGCACCTCGATAAATATCAATTCATTTCTCTATTACAGTCTAAACCCTTCGTGAAAATGTCATGCTTTTAATGATATTGGGGGAAACACACTTTATTATCTGTTTGTACTGAAATTAAAATAAGGAGTTTAGCCGGGTTTTTTCAGGTAGCAAAATCTGACTAAAGAGCGACCTGGATAATTAGGGGCGGAGGCCGTCTTTTATCTCTTTTTTTTCTTCAATTCTTTCTTTTTTTATGCTACTCATTCTCTCCCCCCCCCCCATTTCTCTTCCTACCTCACCCCATCCCAAGTATATCTACAGCCGTTCGATCGATTGAAAGAAATTAAGACTTTGCATAAGAAGTAATGATTTATATCTATATCATTGTCGTTTATTTCCTTTGGACGCACGTGATACATACATATTGGTATTGCTGCCGTGTTATTCCTAGCTTATGATCAAAACGTAGTCTACCAATGTTAGAGCACAGCGATACATGATTAATATTTTTTCTTCTTTATTGGTCACGAAAAATAAAACCGGCATTTTTTGGCACCTTGTTGCTATGTAATAGCACCTCTTTGGCTACTCACATGTCATTCTCACTCTGTATATAAGGCAATGGTAATTTGATACTATATGATGATAATGTAAGTATGAAAAGATTAGATTTATAGTAATTCCTAAATTGATTTATATTATTATAGTACTGATTATCATCATTCATCTACTTTAAATCAACAACATTCTTTCTTGATCATGTGGTGGCTCTGAAAAGAGCCGTTATTTCTAGCCATAACCGTAGGGTTAGACTAGCCGCCAAAACCGTACAGGGTGCGGCCCTGCCTTTTCAGTGCATAGACCACGTCCATGGCTGTGACAGTCTTCCGCTTGGCGTGCTCACAGTAGGTGACGGCATCACGGATGACATTCTCCAAGAAGACTTTCAGTACACCGCGTGTCTCTTCGTAGATGAGACCAGAGATTCTTTTGACTCCACCTCTTCTTGCTAGACGGCGGATAGCAGGCTTCGTGATACCTTGGATGTTGTCTCGTAGAACCTTGCGATGACGCTTGGCACCACCCTTTCCAAGACCCTTTCCTCCTTTTCCGCGACCTGACATCTTGATTTATGAGAGCTAGTTGTGTACGATACTGAAGACTGGATGTTACGCTGAGCGAATGAGGTAATTTGCGAGAACAGCGGCTATTGTGGTCAGATTGCGGACGTGGGTGACGAAACTCGTCACCGCGCCGACCCGGCGGCGAATGGCACTCACGTCAGAGCGCCCCCTTGTGCCGACGCCGATATGATTTCTGAAAGAGTCCCTCCCCCCCCCCCGCCCTGAAAACGCACGGAATAATGACCCTTAGGAAAAAACAAAATGCATAATTCTCGGAAGATATTGTCAATAGTACTCAAATATAAGGCAACATCTTAAATTTCATCAATAATACCGATCTCCCTCTCCAGTTCATTTTCTTTGCATTATTTATTTCTTACGTTTTCTTCCTTTCTCTTCGTGTTATTTTTTTTTCCACGATATATGTTAACTTCATATATAATTAGTTTCATATACATTTTTATACCTTATATGTCATTCACATCCCGCCCCCTTGTTCCTCCTTCTTATAATATGATAATAGTGTCCAATTACCTAGCCATTTAATAAATATATAATCTTCATTCTTTAATTTTTTTGCATTAGAATCCGACTTATACCAGTGCGAGTGGTCACAGAATTGGTTCATACTATAAATAATGTTTATTATCATTATTATTTTTGTTGTTATTATTACTGTTATTATTATTTCATTAAGACAAGTATTCTTTCATGGAAATGTGGTGGCTCTGAAAAGAGCCGTTTGGTTGGCACTGGAAAGTGGCTATCCAGAAATCACTTGGATTTCTTTGTCACCTTCTTTGCCGCGGGTTTCTTGGGGTTCGAAGCCTTTGGTTTCTTGGCTACCGCCTTCTTGGTCGCCTTCTTGGGTGTCGATTTCTTGGCAGGGACTTTCTTCTTTGGTGTCTTTTTCTTCTCTTTCTTCTCAGTAGTCTTCTTCACTGGCTTCTTCACTTTCTTTGGTGCTGCCTTTGCCTTCTTAGCGGCGGCTGCCTTCTGCTTTTTCTCCTTCTGGGCTGCAGCTTTCGCCTTGGCCTTCTCCTTCTCTTTCTCCTTCTTGACCTTCTCCTTTTCCTTCTTGGCCTTCTCCACTGCCTGTGCCTTGGCTGCTTGCACATTCAACTTGAATGACCCCGAAGCACCTTTACCCTTCGTCTGCGTAAGTTTGCCCTTCACCACACCAGCCTTCAGAGCCCTCTTGATGAATATGAGCTGTCGGTCCATCTGGACATCGAAGTTCTGCTCGATGTACTTCTTGATTGCCTGCAGCGAAGATCCATTCCGCTCCTTCAGTTCGGTGATTGCTGTCATAACCATCTCAGCAGCAGGCGGATGGGTCGCTGGTTTCTTCTTAGGAGCATTCTTGGTGTCCTTCTCAGCCATTTTGGTATACGTCTGTACAGTTGCGGCGTGAACAAAACAAGTGCCCGCCTCACCGCGAAATGATCATTATACGTCATGGTTGCGTACGTGGTAGGAAACCTCCCCAGCCTGCCCGCCCCACTACTGTGTTGCCCATTTTACTAGGGCTTCTGCTAACATGAGTAGATTCTTCTTCCTCTTCCCTTTTCCCTGTTCTTCCTCTTCCTATTATTCTTCTTCTACTTATTATTACCAAATACCCCTCCCGTTATTTTCCTTTTCGAAGGCAATTTGTAACGATATTTCTATATCATTATTATTTTTTACAGATTTTTCGCCCATAAACATGCACATGTCCTTTTATATTCGTCCGCATGCTATCATTGATAAAACATTTAAAAAATCTTTGTTCGGTATTACCATCATGGCGTAGTAAATACAGCCACTGATTTTAATGCCAGAACACCGAGACTAGGAAAAACTCGCCACAAGGGGGCGTTGGTCGACATCAAGAATGTGTGACATTTACTGTAATCTGAATGATTGAAGAAACTTTGGCACTCGTTATGACGATAGTTTAGGACTTCCTGAGTTTGACATACCACTACTACTACTACTACTACTACTACTACTACTACTACTATTACTACTCTTACTACTACTACTACTACTACTACTCTTACTACTACTACTACTACTACTCTTACTACTACTACTACTACTCTTACTACTACTACTACTACTACTACTACTTCTTCTTCTTCTACGTCTATGCATATTATTCCTTCCAGCGCACCCCCGTTATTTGAAATTTCATGTTACTAAATTGTTAGGAATTCTATTCAAATTAACATGTTGAGCCTCCCTGAACTCAATTTAGTTATTTGACATCATTTATCTTCTAAATTATTTGTCAGTATTCATTTGAAATCCTTAAAATGACTGGACATAATTCATCTTTCTTATCAGTCACATCATGTACCTTATCTGTATAGAGTTAGTGAGAGAGAAAGAGGGATGGATACCAATGAAAAAAAAAACAATTCTTTCGTGAATATTTGGTGGCCCTGATAAGGGCCGTTGAAATGGGGGTTCGCCGAGGCAAACTAGCTTGATTTAGCGGTTTTCTTTGGAAGCAACACGGCTTGGATGTTTGGCAGTACGCCACCTTGTGCGATTGTCACACCACCCAAGAGTTTGTTCAGTTCCTCGTCGTTGCGTACGGCGAGCTGAAGGTGACGAGGGATGATCCTAGACTTCTTGTTGTCACGAGCAGCATTACCGGCGAGTTCCAAGATTTCGGCAGTCAGGTACTCCAGTACTGCAGCCATGTAGACGGGTGCTCCAGCGCCTACCCTCTGTGCATAGCTGCCCTTTCGAAGAAATCGGTGAACACGTCCCACTGGGAACTGAAGACCAGCACGGGATGAGCGAGTCTTTGCCTTGGTTCGGGCCTTTCCACTCTTTCCTCTTCCAGACATGATGTTTTACTGATGAGATGAACCGATAGCGAGTTGAAGATCAGACAGGAGCAGTGTGCATTCGTGTAATGACTCCTCAGCGCTTTTTTCTGCCTTTTTATACGCGATGTGGCGTTCGCATTTACCGCCGGGGTATTGCGACTATTGTCCAATCAACGGTTCGCTGACCGCCGTCGCCAGTCCGGCCTCTGAAACAAAAATCAATATTTGTGACTGCTGCCATCTTGCGGCGAATCCTTCTCATCTGTTTACTATCCCTAACCCTACCTTTTCCTGTGCACCATTTATTTCATTTTCTTGAAAAAATTATAATGACGTGCACACCAAAATTTATTATGATCCCTCAAATAATCGAACACACAACTCAGTTTTGGAAGCTCGTGGTGTACTGTGTGGCAATATGGCTGCATGATATACCTACCTGAACAAAATACGATACAATAACGAATACATGAATCTATTTTGACTTTATATTTCATTAACAGAATAGCAAGTGAATTCTTATTCAAATAAAATTACAAAGAGATCTACTTGAAAAAAGTATGTACCCCTGGAATATATTTATTAGAACAAGTATACCAACTAACTTATATAAATCCTACTTTCAAAATCATCAAACAACCGAAAGCGAAGGCTTGTGATTCCACGTTTGTTTTATATATTAAAAATAATAAAAATGATAAAGACTGCGTGTATATACTGTTATGGTGATTTTATCAGTAATTTATTTATTTCCTATATATTTTTTTGTATTTCAATAGGAAAGAGGGAGGAGGATGTCATGGTACAAGATAAGGACAAGCAGTGACAGTGGCATGTGACATACGCACTCACTCTTCATGCGACTACAGGTAATTACCCCCCCCCCCCTCACAACCACTATTTTGATCAAAGTTATATGTATGATGTACATTATATCTATTTAATATTTCAATTACCCCAGGGATTCATTATTTTTACCAATTATTCATATATACTGCATATAATATCAGTGATTCTTTCGTGATGTTATGGTGGCTCTGAAAAGAGCCGTTTGGTTATATGCCCTACAGGCTGTAGTGCATTGGCGCTCTAGGCGCGTTCTCCACGGATTCGACGGGCCAGCTGGATATCTTTCGGCATGATGGTAACCCTCTTAGCATGGATGGCGCACAGGTTGGTGTCTTCAAATAGCCCGACCAGATAGGCTTCGCTAGCTTCTTGAAGGGCCATCACGGCGGAACTCTGGAAGCGGAGCTCTGTTTTGAAGTCCTGGGCAATCTCCCTCACTAGACGCTGGAATGGGAGTTTTCGGATCAGAAGCTCGGTGCTCTTCTGGTAGCGGCGAATCTCTCTCAGGGCGACAGTTCCAGGCCTGTACCTATGTGGCTTTTTAACTCCCCCGGTGGCTGGGGCACTCTTCCTGGCCGCCTTGGTTGCCAACTGCTTTCTGGGAGCCTTCCCTCCGGTAGATTTGCGAGCCGTCTGCTTGGTGCGTGCCATGGTTGGTTACTTGTCTGATGGTAAGTCTGCGAATCGAACGTAGAAGACGAGATGAGTGACTGCCGCTGAAAATATGACCGCTATTTATAAGAGCTCCGAGAGATCCCAAACCCAACGGCACCGTCCGCAGAGCTCTCGTGATTGGTCAGTTGTGTTGCTCTATTGTCATAACGCGCGAAGCGTGGTATGGTGGTGGCGCTGTGCACAACGGCACTGCGTGAGTAAAGGCACCAAAGGGGTGACGAATTTCACTACGGTAATAGTAAACTAAATTCACGGGGCGACCGATTCTGGATGGTTTTTTTTTTGAGAAGGTAACAACATGTAAGAAACTAGGGAACGGGGACATCATGAGTCAATGAAAAATCAAGACCCCGGTCTTGTCAATAACATACGCAAATTAAATGCTAATTTGGATTTGCTTTGCATCCCGTATCTCCGTCTTTATACCCCCCCCCCATTCAGTATTCATTTTTCAGTATTCATTTATAGCATGCTATAGCATGCATGCATGCATTCTCAAACGCATAATCATTCATGATCATTCCTTATCATCGGCACCTTTCCCAGTACACACGAACTTGATTTTCACAACAGATTCATTTTCATCTGTCATATTTTCTTACATTTTACTCTATTATTATTACTTACAATTTCATTCGTTTAATTTATTCGACCGTTCATTCATATGCTTATTTATTCCTTCATACTACATAATGCATTCTTTCTTGAATATTTGTGTGGCCCTGAAAAGGGCCGTTGTTTGTACATGAAGAGTAGAACTCCCTCTATTTAGATGTGGTATACTTCGTCACCGCTTTGGTGCCCTCACTCACGGCGTGCTTAGCAAGCTCCCCTGGAAGAAGAAGGCGCACGGCGGTCTGTATCTCACGACTGCTGATGGTAGATTTCTTGTTGTATTGGGCCAGCCGAGAAGATTCGCCGGCAATCCGCTCGAAGATGTCGTTGACGAAGCTGTTCATGATCGTCATGGCCCGGCTAGAAATTCCGGTATCAGGGTGAACCTGCTTAAGGACTTTGTAGATGTAGATTCCGTAGCTCTCCTTCCTTTTCCTGTGCCTCTTCTTGCCACCGCTGGGCCGGGGGGCCTTGACTGCTTTCTTGGAACCTTTCTTGGCAACTTGACCTGTTGGAGCCATGATGAATGTAAGCTGGTATGTGAAGAATGTAACGAAGCGTGTGCACCGATTAGATATTCGATTGCTAATGCGATTGGCCCGTCCCAATCGCCCTATTTATACACCGCGTCCGGGTCCGGTGCGGCGCGGTCCGTATGCAAATGAGCCCGGTCTTTCATTGGCCAATGGGCGCCTGTACTGCCCCTGGTCGAGAGATGGCGACAAAGTGTTATTATGCAATGAGTGTGGTGATTTTATCTTATTATTTTTGTATGACCGGCAAACTTATTATTTTTGGGATCAGTGAAAACTCTTTTGAAAATTAATAATAGTATTTTCAACGAGATATTATTCAGGACAACATCCCAGTTTGTTGTTAAGCACGATATCATAATAGATACATGCTGAGCGAAGTATGCTTTTAAATTAATATCCACGTAGGAAAGTGACGACCTGATGTGATGTAGTACTGACGAAAAATGGCGATATGTCGTTACAGCTTGTACAATAATATTATTATCAGGTCGAATGAAAATAATCCCCCTTTCCTGGTGAATTTTCAAAAAATAAAACCTCGTTTTTAAGTGAGGGTAATGAAAATTGAATATTGTGATATTTTCTTCAGTTTTACTCATTAATTTTTTTTTCATCAGGACATAGGAAAATGCCTTCATGTGAACCAGTCAAAATAGAAATTTATGTATTTTTAAATGCACCTCGATAAATATCAATTCATTTCTCTATTACAGTCTAAACCCTTCGTGAAAATGTCATGCTTTTAATGATATTGGGGGAAACACACTTTATTATCTGTTTGTACTGAAATTAAAATAAGGAGTTTAGCCGGGTTTTTTCAGGTAGCAAAATCTGACTAAAGAGCGACCTGGATAATTAGGGGCGGAGGCCGTCTTTTATCTCTTTTTTTTCTTCAATTCTTTCTTTTTTTATGCTACTCATTCTCTCCCCCCCCCCCATTTCTCTTCCTACCTCACCCCATCCCAAGTATATCTACAGCCGTTCGATCGATTGAAAGAAATTAAGACTTTGCATAAGAAGTAATGATTTATATCTATATCATTGTCGTTTATTTCCTTTGGACGCACGTGATACATACATATTGGTATTGCTGCCGTGTTATTCCTAGCTTATGATCAAAACGTAGTCTACCAATGTTAGAGCACAGCGATACATGATTAATATTTTTTCTTCTTTATTGGTCACGAAAAATAAAACCGGCATTTTTTGGCACCTTGTTGCTATGTAATAGCACCTCTTTGGCTACTCACATGTCATTCTCACTCTGTATATAAGGCAATGGTAATTTGATACTATATGATGATAATGTAAGTATGAAAAGATTAGATTTATAGTAATTCCTAAATTGATTTATATTATTATAGTACTGATTATCATCATTCATCTACTTTAAATCAACAACATTCTTTCTTGATCATGTGGTGGCTCTGAAAAGAGCCGTTATTTCTAGCCATAACCGTAGGGTTAGACTAGCCGCCAAAACCGTACAGGGTGCGGCCCTGCCTTTTCAGTGCATAGACCACGTCCATGGCTGTGACAGTCTTCCGCTTGGCGTGCTCACAGTAGGTGACGGCATCACGGATGACATTCTCCAAGAAGACTTTCAGTACACCGCGTGTCTCTTCGTAGATGAGACCAGAGATTCTTTTGACTCCACCTCTTCTTGCTAGACGGCGGATAGCAGGCTTCGTGATACCTTGGATGTTGTCTCGTAGAACCTTGCGATGACGCTTGGCACCACCCTTTCCAAGACCCTTTCCTCCTTTTCCGCGACCTGACATCTTGATTTATGAGAGCTAGTTGTGTACGATACTGAAGACTGGATGTTACGCTGAGCGAATGAGGTAATTTGCGAGAACAGCGGCTATTGTGGTCAGATTGCGGACGTGGGTGACGAAACTCGTCACCGCGCCGACCCGGCGGCGAATGGCACTCACGTCAGAGCGCCCCCTTGTGCCGACGCCGATATGATTTCTGAAAGAGTCCCTCCCCCCCCCCCGCCCTGAAAACGCACGGAATAATGACCCTTAGGAAAAAACAAAATGCATAATTCTCGGAAGATATTGTCAATAGTACTCAAATATAAGGCAACATCTTAAATTTCATCAATAATACCGATCTCCCTCTCCAGTTCATTTTCTTTGCATTATTTATTTCTTACGTTTTCTTCCTTTCTCTTCGTGTTATTTTTTTTTCCACGATATATGTTAACTTCATATATAATTAGTTTCATATACATTTTTATACCTTATATGTCATTCACATCCCGCCCCCTTGTTCCTCCTTCTTATAATATGATAATAGTGTCCAATTACCTAGCCATTTAATAAATATATAATCTTCATTCTTTAATTTTTTTGCATTAGAATCCGACTTATACCAGTGCGAGTGGTCACAGAATTGGTTCATACTATAAATAATGTTTATTATCATTATTATTTTTGTTGTTATTATTACTGTTATTATTATTTCATTAAGACAAGTATTCTTTCATGGAAATGTGGTGGCTCTGAAAAGAGCCGTTTGGTTGGCACTGGAAAGTGGCTATCCAGAAATCACTTGGATTTCTTTGTCACCTTCTTTGCCGCGGGTTTCTTGGGGTTCGAAGCCTTTGGTTTCTTGGCTACCGCCTTCTTGGTCGCCTTCTTGGGTGTCGATTTCTTGGCAGGGACTTTCTTCTTTGGTGTCTTTTTCTTCTCTTTCTTCTCAGTAGTCTTCTTCACTGGCTTCTTCACTTTCTTTGGTGCTGCCTTTGCCTTCTTAGCGGCGGCTGCCTTCTGCTTTTTCTCCTTCTGGGCTGCAGCTTTCGCCTTGGCCTTCTCCTTCTCTTTCTCCTTCTTGACCTTCTCCTTTTCCTTCTTGGCCTTCTCCACTGCCTGTGCCTTGGCTGCTTGCACATTCAACTTGAATGACCCCGAAGCACCTTTACCCTTCGTCTGCGTAAGTTTGCCCTTCACCACACCAGCCTTCAGAGCCCTCTTGATGAATATGAGCTGTCGGTCCATCTGGACATCGAAGTTCTGCTCGATGTACTTCTTGATTGCCTGCAGCGAAGATCCATTCCGCTCCTTCAGTTCGGTGATTGCTGTCATAACCATCTCAGCAGCAGGCGGATGGGTCGCTGGTTTCTTCTTAGGAGCATTCTTGGTGTCCTTCTCAGCCATTTTGGTATACGTCTGTACAGTTGCGGCGTGAACAAAACAAGTGCCCGCCTCACCGCGAAATGATCATTATACGTCATGGTTGCGTACGTGGTAGGAAACCTCCCCAGCCTGCCCGCCCCACTACTGTGTTGCCCATTTTACTAGGGCTTCTGCTAACATGAGTAGATTCTTCTTCCTCTTCCCTTTTCCCTGTTCTTCCTCTTCCTATTATTCTTCTTCTACTTATTATTACCAAATACCCCTCCCGTTATTTTCCTTTTCGAAGGCAATTTGTAACGATATTTCTATATCATTATTATTTTTTACAGATTTTTCGCCCATAAACATGCACATGTCCTTTTATATTCGTCCGCATGCTATCATTGATAAAACATTTAAAAAATCTTTGTTCGGTATTACCATCATGGCGTAGTAAATACAGCCACTGATTTTAATGCCAGAACACCGAGACTAGGAAAAACTCGCCACAAGGGGGCGTTGGTCGACATCAAGAATGTGTGACATTTACTGTAATCTGAATGATTGAAGAAACTTTGGCACTCGTTATGACGATAGTTTAGGACTTCCTGAGTTTGACATACCACTACTACTACTACTACTACTACTACTACTACTACTACTATTACTACTCTTACTACTACTACTACTACTACTACTCTTACTACTATTACTACTACTACTCTTACTACTACTACTACTACTCTTACTACTACTACTACTACTACTACTACTTCTTCTTCTTCTACGTCTATGCATATTATTCCTTCCAGCGCACCCCCGTTATTTGAAATTTCATGTTACTAAATTGTTAGGAATTCTATTCAAATTAACATGTTGAGCCTCCCTGAACTCAATTTAGTTATTTGACATCATTTATCTTCTAAATTATTTGTCAGTATTCATTTGAAATCCTTAAAATGACTGGACATAATTCATCTTTCTTATCAGTCACATCATGTACCTTATCTGTATAGAGTTAGTGAGAGAGAAAGAGGGATGGATACCAATGAAAAAAAAAACAATTCTTTCGTGAATATTTGGTGGCCCTGATAAGGGCCGTTGAAATGGGGGTTCGCCGAGGCAAACTAGCTTGATTTAGCGGTTTTCTTTGGAAGCAACACGGCTTGGATGTTTGGCAGTACGCCACCTTGTGCGATTGTCACACCACCCAAGAGTTTGTTCAGTTCCTCGTCGTTGCGTACGGCGAGCTGAAGGCGAGGGATGATCCTAGACTTCTTGTTGTCACGAGCAGCATTACCGGCGAGTTCCAAGATTTCGGCAGTCAGGTACTCCAGTACTGCAGCCATGTAGACGGGTGCTCCAGCGCCTACCCTCTGTGCATAGCTGCCCTTTCGAAGAAATCGGTGAACACGTCCCACTGGGAACTGAAGACCAGCACGGGATGAGCGAGTCTTTGCCTTGGTTCGGGCCTTTCCACTCTTTCCTCTTCCAGACATGATGTTTTACTGATGAGATGAACCGATAGCGAGTTGAAGATCAGACAGGAGCAGTGTGCATTCGTGTAATGACTCCTCAGCGCTTTTTTCTGCCTTTTTATACGCGATGTGGCGTTCGCATTTACCGCCGGGGTATTGCGACTATTGTCCAATCAACGGTTCGCTGACCGCCGTCGCCAGTCCGGCCTCTGAAACAAAAATCAATATTTGTGACTGCTGCCATCTTGCGGCGAATCCTTCTCATCTGTTTACTATCCCTAACCCTACCTTTTCCTGTGCACCATTTATTTCATTTTCTTGAAAAAATTATAATGACGTGCACACCAAAATTTATTATGATCCCTCAAATAATCGAACACACAACTCAGTTTTGGAAGCTCGTGGTGTACTGTGTGGCAATATGGCTGCATGATATACCTACCTGAACAAAATACGATACAATAACGAATACATGAATCTATTTTGACTTTATATTTCATTAACAGAATAGCAAGTGAATTCTTATTCAAATAAAATTACAAAGAGATCTACTTGAAAAAAGTATGTACCCCTGGAATATATTTATTAGAACAAGTATACCAACTAACTTATATAAATCCTACTTTCAAAATCATCAAACAACCGAAAGCGAAGGCTTGTGATTCCACGTTTGTTTTATATATTAAAAATAATAAAAATGATAAAGACTGCGTGTATATACTGTTATGGTGATTTTATCAGTAATTTATTTATTTCCTATATATTTTTTTGTATTTCAATAGGAAAGAGGGAGGAGGATGTCATGGTACAAGATAAGGACAAGCAGTGACAGTGGCATGTGACATACGCACTCACTCTTCATGCGACTACAGGTAATTACCCCCCCCCCCCTCACAACCACTATTTTGATCAAAGTTATATGTATGATGTACATTATATCTATTTAATATTTCAATTACCCCAGGGATTCATTATTTTTACCAATTATTCATATATACTGCATATAATATCAGTGATTCTTTCGTGATGTTATGGTGGCTCTGAAAAGAGCCGTTTGGTTATATGCCCTACAGGCTGTAGTGCATTGGCGCTCTAGGCGCGTTCTCCACGGATTCGACGGGCCAGCTGGATATCTTTCGGCATGATGGTAACCCTCTTAGCATGGATGGCGCACAGGTTGGTGTCTTCAAATAGCCCGACCAGATAGGCTTCGCTAGCTTCTTGAAGGGCCATCACGGCGGAACTCTGGAAGCGGAGCTCTGTTTTGAAGTCCTGGGCAATCTCCCTCACTAGACGCTGGAATGGGAGTTTTCGGATCAGAAGCTCGGTGCTCTTCTGGTAGCGGCGAATCTCTCTCAGGGCGACAGTTCCAGGCCTGTACCTATGTGGCTTTTTAACTCCCCCGGTGGCTGGGGCACTCTTCCTGGCCGCCTTGGTTGCCAACTGCTTTCTGGGAGCCTTCCCTCCGGTAGATTTGCGAGCCGTCTGCTTGGTGCGTGCCATGGTTGGTTACTTGTCTGATGGTAAGTCTGCGAATCGAACGTAGAAGACGAGATGAGTGACTGCCGCTGAAAATATGACCGCTATTTATAAGAGCTCCGAGAGATCCCAAACCCAACGGCACCGTCCGCAGAGCTCTCGTGATTGGTCAGTTGTGTTGCTCTATTGTCATAACGCGCGAAGCGTGGTATGGTGGTGGCGCTGTGCACAACGGCACTGCGTGAGTAAAGGCACCAAAGGGGTGACGAATTTCACTACGGTAATAGTAAACTAAATTCACGGGGCGACCGATTCTGGATGGTTTTTTTTTTGAGAAGGTAACAACATGTAAGAAACTAGGGAACGGGGACATCATGAGTCAATGAAAAATCAAGACCCCGGTCTTGTCAATAACATACGCAAATTAAATGCTAATTTGGATTTGCTTTGCATCCCGTATCTCCGTCTTTATACCCCCCCCCCATTCAGTATTCATTTTTCAGTATTCATTTATAGCATGCTATAGCATGCATGCATGCATTCTCAAACGCATAATCATTCATGATCATTCCTTATCATCGGCACCTTTCCCAGTACACACGAACTTGATTTTCACAACAGATTCATTTTCATCTGTCATATTTTCTTACATTTTACTCTATTATTATTACTTACAATTTCATTCGTTTAATTTATTCGACCGTTCATTCATATGCTTATTTATTCCTTCATACTACATAATGCATTCTTTCTTGAATATTTGTGTGGCCCTGAAAAGGGCCGTTGTTTGTACATGAAGAGTAGAACTCCCTCTATTTAGATGTGGTATACTTCGTCACCGCTTTGGTGCCCTCACTCACGGCGTGCTTAGCAAGCTCCCCTGGAAGAAGAAGGCGCACGGCGGTCTGTATCTCACGACTGCTGATGGTAGATTTCTTGTTGTATTGGGCCAGCCGAGAAGATTCGCCGGCAATCCGCTCGAAGATGTCGTTGACGAAGCTGTTCATGATCGTCATGGCCCGGCTAGAAATTCCGGTATCAGGGTGAACCTGCTTAAGGACTTTGTAGATGTAGATTCCGTAGCTCTCCTTCCTTTTCCTGTGCCTCTTCTTGCCACCGCTGGGCCGGGGGGCCTTGACTGCTTTCTTGGAACCTTTCTTGGCAACTTGACCTGTTGGAGCCATGATGAATGTAAGCTGGTATGTGAAGAATGTAACGAAGCGTGTGCACCGATTAGATATTCGATTGCTAATGCGATTGGCCCGTCCCAATCGCCCTATTTATACACCGCGTCCGGGTCCGGTGCGGCGCGGTCCGTATGCAAATGAGCCCGGTCTTTCATTGGCCAATGGGCGCCTGTACTGCCCCTGGTCGAGAGATGGCGACAAAGTGTTATTATGCAATGAGTGTGGTGATTTTATCTTATTATTTTTGTATGACCGGCAAACTTATTATTTTTGGGATCAGTGAAAACTCTTTTGAAAATTAATAATAGTATTTTCAACGAGATATTATTCAGGACAACATCCCAGTTTGTTGTTAAGCACGATATCATAATAGATACATGCTGAGCGAAGTATGCTTTTAAATTAATATCCACGTAGGAAAGTGACGACCTGATGTGATGTAGTACTGACGAAAAATGGCGATATGTCGTTACAGCTTGTACAATAATATTATTATCAGGTCGAATGAAAATAATCCCCCTTTCCTGGTGAATTTTCAAAAAATAAAACCTCGTTTTTAAGTGAGGGTAATGAAAATTGAATATTGTGATATTTTCTTCAGTTTTACTCATTAATTTTTTTTTCATCAGGACATAGGAAAATGCCTTCATGTGAACCAGTCAAAATAGAAATTTATGTATTTTTAAATGCACCTCGATAAATATCAATTCATTTCTCTATTACAGTCTAAACCCTTCGTGAAAATGTCATGCTTTTAATGATATTGGGGGAAACACACTTTATTATCTGTTTGTACTGAAATTAAAATAAGGAGTTTAGCCGGGTTTTTTCAGGTAGCAAAATCTGACTAAAGAGCGACCTGGATAATTAGGGGCGGAGGCCGTCTTTTATCTCTTTTTTTTCTTCAATTCTTTCTTTTTTTATGCTACTCATTCTCTCCCCCCCCCCCATTTCTCTTCCTACCTCACCCCATCCCAAGTATATCTACAGCCGTTCGATCGATTGAAAGAAATTAAGACTTTGCATAAGAAGTAATGATTTATATCTATATCATTGTCGTTTATTTCCTTTGGACGCACGTGATACATACATATTGGTATTGCTGCCGTGTTATTCCTAGCTTATGATCAAAACGTAGTCTACCAATGTTAGAGCACAGCGATACATGATTAATATTTTTTCTTCTTTATTGGTCACGAAAAATAAAACCGGCATTTTTTGGCACCTTGTTGCTATGTAATAGCACCTCTTTGGCTACTCACATGTCATTCTCACTCTGTATATAAGGCAATGGTAATTTGATACTATATGATGATAATGTAAGTATGAAAAGATTAGATTTATAGTAATTCCTAAATTGATTTATATTATTATAGTACTGATTATCATCATTCATCTACTTTAAATCAACAACATTCTTTCTTGATCATGTGGTGGCTCTGAAAAGAGCCGTTATTTCTAGCCATAACCGTAGGGTTAGACTAGCCGCCAAAACCGTACAGGGTGCGGCCCTGCCTTTTCAGTGCATAGACCACGTCCATGGCTGTGACAGTCTTCCGCTTGGCGTGCTCACAGTAGGTGACGGCATCACGGATGACATTCTCCAAGAAGACTTTCAGTACACCGCGTGTCTCTTCGTAGATGAGACCAGAGATTCTTTTGACTCCACCTCTTCTTGCTAGACGGCTGATAGCAGGCTTCGTGATACCTTGGATGTTGTCTCGTAGAACCTTGCGATGACGCTTGGCACCACCCTTTCCAAGACCCTTTCCTCCTTTTCCGCGACCTGACATCTTGATTTATGAGAGCTAGTTGTGTACGATACTGAAGACTGGATGTTACGCTGAGCGAATGAGGTAATTTGCGAGAACAGCGGCTATTGTGGTCAGATTGCGGACGTGGGTGACGAAACTCGTCACCGCGCCGACCCGGCGGCGAATGGCACTCACGTCAGAGCGCCCCCTTGTGCCGACGCCGATATGATTTCTGAAAGAGTCCCTCCCCCCCCCCCGCCCTGAAAACGCACGGAATAATGACCCTTAGGAAAAAACAAAATGCATAATTCTCGGAAGATATTGTCAATAGTACTCAAATATAAGGCAACATCTTAAATTTCATCAATAATACCGATCTCCCTCTCCAGTTCATTTTCTTTGCATTATTTATTTCTTACGTTTTCTTCCTTTCTCTTCGTGTTATTTTTTTTTCCACGATATATGTTAACTTCATATATAATTAGTTTCATATACATTTTTATACCTTATATGTCATTCACATCCCGCCCCCTTGTTCCTCCTTCTTATAATATGATAATAGTGTCCAATTACCTAGCCATTTAATAAATATATAATCTTCATTCTTTAATTTTTTTGCATTAGAATCCGACTTATACCAGTGCGAGTGGTCACAGAATTGGTTCATACTATAAATAATGTTTATTATCATTATTATTTTTGTTGTTATTATTACTGTTATTATTATTTCATTAAGACAAGTATTCTTTCATGGAAATGTGGTGGCTCTGAAAAGAGCCGTTTGGTTGGCACTGGAAAGTGGCTATCCAGAAATCACTTGGATTTCTTTGTCACCTTCTTTGCCGCGGGTTTCTTGGGGTTCGAAGCCTTTGGTTTCTTGGCTACCGCCTTCTTGGTCGCCTTCTTGGGTGTCGATTTCTTGGCAGGGACTTTCTTCTTTGGTGTCTTTTTCTTCTCTTTCTTCTCAGTAGTCTTCTTCACTGGCTTCTTCACTTTCTTTGGTGCTGCCTTTGCCTTCTTAGCGGCGGCTGCCTTCTGCTTTTTCTCCTTCTGGGCTGCAGCTTTCGCCTTGGCCTTCTCCTTCTCTTTCTCCTTCTTGACCTTCTCCTTTTCCTTCTTGGCCTTCTCCACTGCCTGTGCCTTGGCTGCTTGCACATTCAACTTGAATGACCCCGAAGCACCTTTACCCTTCGTCTGCGTAAGTTTGCCCTTCACCACACCAGCCTTCAGAGCCCTCTTGATGAATATGAGCTGTCGGTCCATCTGGACATCGAAGTTCTGCTCGATGTACTTCTTGATTGCCTGCAGCGAAGATCCATTCCGCTCCTTCAGTTCGGTGATTGCTGTCATAACCATCTCAGCAGCAGGCGGATGGGTCGCTGGTTTCTTCTTAGGAGCATTCTTGGTGTCCTTCTCAGCCATTTTGGTATACGTCTGTACAGTTGCGGCGTGAACAAAACAAGTGCCCGCCTCACCGCGAAATGATCATTATACGTCATGGTTGCGTACGTGGTAGGAAACCTCCCCAGCCTGCCCGCCCCACTACTGTGTTGCCCATTTTACTAGGGCTTCTGCTAACATGAGTAGATTCTTCTTCCTCTTCCCTTTTCCCTGTTCTTCCTCTTCCTATTATTCTTCTTCTACTTATTATTACCAAATACCCCTCCCGTTATTTTCCTTTTCGAAGGCAATTTGTAACGATATTTCTATATCATTATTATTTTTTACAGATTTTTCGCCCATAAACATGCACATGTCCTTTTATATTCGTCCGCATGCTATCATTGATAAAACATTTAAAAAATCTTTGTTCGGTATTACCATCATGGCGTAGTAAATACAGCTACTGATTTTAATGCCAGAACACCGAGACTAGGAAAAACTCGCCACAAGGGGGCGTTGGTCGACATCAAGAATGTGTGACATTTACTGTAATCTGAATGATTGAAGAAACTTTGGCACTCGTTATGACGATAGTTTAGGACTTCCTGAGTTTGATATACCACTACTACTACTACTACTACTACTACTACAAATGCTACTACTACTACTATTACTACTCTTACTACTACTATTGCTACTACTACTACTACTACTACTACTATTACTACTACTACTCTTACTACTACTACTACTACTACTACTCTTACTACTATTACTACTACTACTCTTACTACTACTACTACTACTCTTACTACTACTACTACTACTACTACTACTTCTTCTTCTTCTTCTACGTCTATGCATATTATTCCTTCCAGCGCACCCCCGTTATTTGAAATTTCATGTTACTAAATTGTTAGGAATTCTATTCAAATTAACATGTTGAGCCTCCCTGAACTCTATTTAGTTATTTGACATCATTTATCTTCTAAATTATTTGTCAGTATTCATTTGAAATCCTTAAAATGACTGGACATAATTCATCTTTCTTATCAGTCACATCATGTACCTTATCTGTATAGAGTTAGTGAGAGAGAAAGAGGGATGGATACCAATGAAAACAAAACAATTCTTTCGTGAATATTTGGTGGCCCTGATAAGGGCCGTTGAAATGGGGGTTCGCCGAGGCAAACTAGCTTGATTTAGCGGTTTTCTTTGGAAGCAACACGGCTTGGATGTTTGGCAGTACGCCACCTTGTGCGATTGTCACACCACCCAAGAGTTTGTTCAGTTCCTCGTCGTTGCGTACGGCGAGCTGAAGGTGACGAGGGATGATCCTAGACTTCTTGTTGTCACGAGCAGCATTACCGGCGAGTTCCAAGATTTCGGCAGTCAGGTACTCCAGTACTGCAGCCATGTAGACGGGTGCTCCAGCGCCTACCCTCTGTGCATAGCTGCCCTTTCGAAGAAATCGGTGAACACGTCCCACTGGGAACTGAAGACCAGCACGGGATGAGCGAGTCTTTGCCTTGGTTCGGGCCTTTCCACTCTTTCCTCTTCCAGACATGATGTTTTACTGATGAGATGAACCGATAGCGAGTTGAAGATCAGACCGGAGCAGTGTGCATTCGTGTAATGACTCCTCAGCGCTTTTTTCTGCCTTTTTATACGCGATGTGGCGTTCGCATTTACCGCCGGGGTATTGCGACTATTGTCCAATCAACGGTTCGCTGACCGCCGTCGCCAGTCCGGCCTCTGAAACAAAAATCAATATTTGTGACTGCTGCCATCTTGCGGCGAATCCTTCTCATCTGTTACTATCCCTAACCCTACCTTTTCCTGTGCACCATTTATTTCATTTTCTTGAAAAAATTATAATGACGTGCACACCAAAATTTATTATGATCCCTCAAATAATCGAACACACAACTCAATTTTGGAAGCTCGTGGTGTACTGTGTGGCAATATGGCTGCATGATATACCTACCTGAACAAAATACGATACAATAACGAATACATGAATCTATTTTGACTTTATATTTCATTAACAGAATAGCAAGTGAATTCTTATTCAAATAAAATTACAAAGAGATCTACTTGAAAAAAGTATGTACCCCTGGAATATATTTATTAGAACAAGTATACCAACTAACTTATATAAATCCTACTTTCAAAATCATCAAACAACCGAAAGCGAAGGCTTGTGATTCCACGTTTGTTTTATATATTAAAAATAATAAAAATGATAAAGACTGCGTGTATATACTGTTATGGTGATTTTATCAGTAATTTATTTATTTCCTATATATTTTTTTGTATTTCAATAGGAAAGAGGGAGGAGGATGTCATGGTACAAGATAAGGACAAGCAGTGACAGTGGCATGTGACATACGCACTCACTCTTCATGCGACTACAGGTAATTACCCCCCCCCCCTCACAACCACTATTTTGATCAAAGTTATATGTATGATGTACATTATATCTATTTAATATTTCAATTACCCCAGGGATTCATTATTTTTACCAATTATTCATATATATACTGCATATAATATCAGTGATTCTTTCGTGATGTTATGGTGGCTCTGAAAAGAGCCGTTTGGTTATATGCCCTACAGGCTGTAGTGCATTGGCGCTCTAGGCGCGTTCTCCACGGATTCGACGGGCCAGCTGGATATCTTTCGGCATGATGGTAACCCTCTTAGCATGGATGGCGCACAGGTTGGTGTCTTCAAATAGCCCGACCAGATAGGCTTCGCTAGCTTCTTGAAGGGCCATCACGGCGGAACTCTGGAAGCGGAGCTCTGTTTTGAAGTCCTGGGCAATCTCCCTCACTAGACGCTGGAATGGGAGTTTTCGGATCAGAAGCTCGGTGCTCTTCTGGTAGCGGCGAATCTCTCTCAGGGCGACAGTTCCAGGCCTGTACCTATGTGGCTTTTTAACTCCCCCGGTGGCTGGGGCACTCTTCCTGGCCGCCTTGGTTGCCAACTGCTTTCTGGGAGCCTTCCCTCCGGTAGATTTGCGAGCCGTCTGCTTGGTGCGTGCCATGGTTGGTTACTTGTCTGATGGTAAGTCTGCGAATCGAACGTAGAAGACGAGATGAGTGACTGCCGCTGAAAATATGACCGCTATTTATAAGAGCTCCGAGAGATCCCAAACCCAACGGCACCGTCCGCAGAGCTCTCGTGATTGGTCAGTTGTGTTGCTCTATTGTCATAACGCGCGAAGCGTGGTATGGTGGTGGCGCTGTGCACAACGGCACTGCGTGAGTAAAGGCACCAAAGGGGTGACGAATTTCACTACGGTAATAGTAAACTAAATTCACGGGGCGACCGATTCTGGATGTTTTTTTTTTTTGAGAAGGTAACAACATGTAAGAAACTAGGGAACGGGGACATCATGAGTCAATGAAAAATCAAGACCCCGGTCTTGTCAATAACATACGCAAATTAAATGCTAATTAGGATTTGCTTTGCATCCCGTATCTCCGTCTTTATACCCCCCCCCCCCATTCAGTATTCATTTTTCAGTATTCATTTATAGCATGCTATAGCATGCATGCATGCATTCTCAAACGCATAATCATTCATGATCATTCCTTATCATCGGCACCTTTCCCAGTACACACGAACTTGATTTTCACAACAGATTCATTTTCATCTGTCATATTTTCTTACATTTTACTCTATTATTATTACTTACAATTTCATTCGTTTAATTTATTCGACCGTTCATTCATATGCTTATTTATTCCTTCATACTACATAATGCATTCTTTCTTGAATATTTGCGTGGCCCTGAAAAGGGCCGTTGTTTGTACATGAAGAGTAGAACTCCCTCTATTTAGATGTGGTATACTTCGTCACCGCTTTGGTGCCCTCACTCACGGCGTGCTTAGCAAGCTCCCCTGGAAGAAGAAGGCGCACGGCGGTCTGTATCTCACGACTGCTGATGGTAGATTTCTTGTTGTATTGGGCCAGCCGAGAAGATTCGCCGGCAATCCGCTCGAAGATGTCGTTGACGAAGCTGTTCATGATCGTCATGGCCCGGCTAGAAATTCCGGTATCAGGGTGAACCTGCTTAAGGACTTTGTAGATGTAGATTCCGTAGCTCTCCTTCCTTTTCCTGTGCCTCTTCTTGCCACCGCTGGGCCGGGGGGCCTTGACTGCTTTCTTGGAACCTTTCTTGGCAACTTGACCTGTTGGAGCCATGATGAATGTAAGCTGGTATGTGAAGAATGTAACGAAGCGTGTGCACCGATTAGATATTCGATTGCTAATGCGATTGGCCCGTCCCAATCGCCCTATTTATACACCGCGTCCGGGTCCGGTGCGGCGCGGTCCGTATGCAAATGAGCCCCGGTCTTTCATTGGCCAATGGGCGCCTGTACTGCCCCTGGTCGAGAGATGGCGACAAAGTGTTATTATGCAATGAGTGTGGTGATTTTATCTTATTATTTTTGTATGACCGGCAAACTTATTATTTTTGGGATCAGTGAAAACTCTTTTGAAAATTAATAATAGTATTTTCAACGAGATATTCTTCAGGACAACATCCCAGTTTGTTGTTAAGCACGATTTCATAATAGATACATGCTGAGCTAAGTATGCTTTTAAATTAATATCCACGTAGGAAAGTGACGACCTGATGTGATGTAGTACTGACGAAAAATGGCGATATGTCGTTACAGCTTGTACAATAATATTATTATCAGGTCGAATGAAAATAATCCCCCTTTCCTGGTGAATTTTCAAAAAATAAAACCTCGTTTTTAAGTGAGGGTAATGAAAATTGAATATTGTTATATTTTCTTCAGTTTTACTCATGAATTTTTTTTTCATCAGGACATAGGAAAATGCCTTCATGTGAACCAGTCAAAATAGAAATTCATGTATTTTTAAATGCACCTCGATAAATATCAATTCATTTCTCTATTACAGTCCAAACCCTTCGTGAAAATTTCATGCTTTTAATGATATTGGGGGAAACACACTTTATTATCTGTTTTTACTGAAATTACAATAAGGAGTTTAGCCGGGTTTTTTCAGGTAGCAAAATCTGACTAAAGAGCGACCTGGATAATCAGGGGCGGAGGCCGTCTTTTATCTCTTTTTTTTTTCTTCAATTCTTTCTTTTTTTATGCTACTCATTCTTCCCCCCCCCATTTCTCTTCCTACCTCACCCCATCCCAAGTATATCTACAGCCGTTCGATCGATTGAAAGAAATTAAGACTTTGCATAAGAAGTAATGATTTATATCTATATCATTGTCGTTTATTTCCTTTGGACGCACGTGATACATACATATTGGTATTGCTGCCGTGTTATTCCTAGCTTATGATCAAAACGTAGTCTACCAATGTTAGAGCACAGCGATACATGATTAATATTTTTTCTTTATTGGTCACGAAAAATAAAACCGGCATTTTTTGGCACCTTGTTGCTATGTAATAGCACCTCTTTGGGTACTCACATGTCATTCTCACTCTGTATATAAGGCAATGGTAATTTGATACTATATGATGATAATGTAAGTATGAAAGATTAGATTTATAGTAATTCCTAGATTGATTTATATTGTTATAGTACTGATTATCTAATCATTCATCTACTTTAAATCAACAACATTCTTTCTTGATCATGTGGTGGCTCTGAAAAGAGCCGTTATTTCTAGCCATAACCGTAGGTTTAGACTAGCCGCCAAAACCGTACAGGGTGCGGCCCTGCCTTTTCAGTGCATAGACCACGTCCATGGCTGTGACAGTCTTCCGCTTGGCGTGCTCACAGTAGGTGACGGCATCACGGATGACATTCTCCAAGAAGACTTTCAGTACACCGCGTGTCTCTTCGTAGATGAGACCAGAGATTCTTTTGACTCCACCTCTTCTTGCTAGACGGCGGATAGCAGGCTTCGTGATACCTTGGATGTTGTCTCGTAGAACCTTGCGATGACGCTTGGCACCACCCTTTCCAAGACCCTTTCCTCCTTTTCCGCGACCTGACATCTTGATTTATGAGAGCTAGTTGTGTACGATACTGAAGACTGGATGTTACGCTGAGCGAATGAGGTAATTTGCGAGAACAGCGGCTATTGTGGTCAGATTGCGGACGTGGGTGACGAAACTCGTCACCGCGCCGACCCGGCGGCGAATGGCACTCACGTCAGAGCGCCCCCTTGTGCCGATGCCGATATGATTTCTGAAAGAGTCCCCCCCCCCCCCCCCCCCGCCCTGAAAACGCACGGAATAATGACCCTTAGGAAAAAAACAAAATGCATAATTTTCGGAAGATATTGTCAATAGTACTCAAATATAAGGCAACATCTTAAATTTCACCAATAATACCCATCTCCCTCTCCAGTTCATTTTCTTTGCATTATTTATTTCTTACGTTTTCTTCCTTTCTCTTCGTGTTATTTTTTTTCCACGATATATGTTAACTTCATATATAATTAGTTTCATATACATTTTTATACATTATACGTCATTCACATCCCGCCCCCTTGTTCCTCCTTCTTATAATATGATAATAGTGTCCAATTACCTTGCCATTTAATAAATATATAATCTTCATTCTTTAATTTTTTTGCATTAGAATCCGACTTATACCAGTGCGGGTGGTCACAGAATGGTTCATACTATAAATAATGTTTATTATCATTATTATTTTTGTTGTTATTATTACTGTTATTATTATTTCATTGAGACAAGTATTCTTTCATGGAAATGTGGTGGCTCTGAAAAGAGCCGTTTGGTTGGCACTGGAAAGTGGCTATCCAGAAATCACTTGGATTTCTTTGTCACCTTCTTTGCCGCGGGTTTCTTGGGGTTCGAAGCCTTTGGCTTCTTGGCTACCGCCTTCTTGGTCGCCTTCTTGGGTGTCGATTTCTTGGCAGGGACTTTCTTCTTTGGTGTCTTTTTCTTCTCTTTCTTCTCAGTAGTCTTCTTTACTGGCTTCTTCACTTTCTTTGGTGCTGCCTTTGCCTTCTTAGCGGCGGCTGCCTTCTGCCTTTTCTCCTTCTGGGCTGCAGCTTTCGCCTTGGCCTTCTCCTTCTCTTTCTCCTTCTTGACCTTCTCCTTTTCCTTCTTGGCCTTCTCCACTGCCTGTGCCTTGGCTGCTTGCACATTCAACTTGAATGACCCCGAAGCACCTTTACCCTTCGTCTGCGTAAGTTTGCCCTTCACCACACCAGCCTTCAGAGCCCTCTTGATGAATATGAGCTGTCGGTCCATCTGGACATCGAAGTTCTGCTCGATGTACTTCTTGATTGCCTGCAGCGAAGATCCATTCCGCTCCTTCAGTTCGGTGATTGCTGTCATGACCATCTCAGCAGCAGGCGGATGGGTCGCTGGTTTCTTCTTAGGAGCATTCTTGGTGTCCTTCTCAGCCATTTTGGTATACGTCTGTACAGTTGCGGCGTGAACAAAACAAGTGCCCGCCTCACCGCGAAATGATCATTATACGTCATGGTTGCGTACGTGGTAGGAAACCTCCCCAGCCTGCCCGCCCCACTACTGTGTTGCCCATTTTACTAGGGCTTCTGCTAACATGAGTAGATTCTTCTTCCTCTTCCCTTTTCCCTGTTCTTCCTCTTCCTATTATTCTTCTTCTACTTATTATTACCAAATACCCCTCCCGTTATTTTCCTTTTCGAAGGCAATTTGTAACGATATTTCTATATTATTATTATTTTTTACAGATTTTTCGCCCATAAACATGCACATGTCCTTTTATATTCGTCCGCATGCTATCATTGATAAAACATTTAAAAAATCTTTGTTCGGTATTACCATCATGGCGTAGTAAATACAGCTACTGATTTTAATGCCAGAACACCGAGACTAGGAAAAACTCGCCACAAGGGGGCGTTGGTCGACATCAAGAATGTGTGACATTTACTGTAATCTGAATGATTGAAGAAACTTTGGCACTCGTTATGACGATAGTTTAGGACTTCCTGAGTTTGATATACCACTACTACTACTACTACTACTACTACTACAAATGCTACTACTACTACTATTACTACTCTTACTACTACTATTGCTACTACTACTACTACTACTACTACTATTACTACTACTACTCTTACTACTACTACTACTACTACTACTCTTACTACTATTACTACTACTACTCTTACTACTACTACTACTACTCTTACTACTACTACTACTACTACTACTACTTCTTCTTCTTCTTCTACGTCTATGCATATTATTCCTTCCAGCGCACCCCCGTTATTTGAAATTTCATGTTACTAAATTGTTAGGAATTCTATTCAAATTAACATGTTGAGCCTCCCTGAACTCTATTTAGTTATTTGACATCATTTATCTTCTAAATTATTTGTCAGTATTCATTTGAAATCCTTAAAATGACTGGACATAATTCATCTTTCTTATCAGTCACATCATGTACCTTATCTGTATAGAGTTAGTGAGAGAGAAAGAGGGATGGATACCAATGAAAACAAAACAATTCTTTCGTGAATATTTGGTGGCCCTGATAAGGGCCGTTGAAATGGGGGTTCGCCGAGGCAAACTAGCTTGATTTAGCGGTTTTCTTTGGAAGCAACACGGCTTGGATGTTTGGCAGTACGCCACCTTGTGCGATTGTCACACCACCCAAGAGTTTGTTCAGTTCCTCGTCGTTGCGTACGGCGAGCTGAAGGTGACGAGGGATGATCCTAGACTTCTTGTTGTCACGAGCAGCATTACCGGCGAGTTCCAAGATTTCGGCAGTCAA